>NW_016807313.1:116585-120486 GCF_001698545.2 Rhinopithecus bieti
GTTTGTGGGGGAGTTTTCCTTGAAGTTTTAAAAAGATTTAAAAGAAAATCTTTAAAATGACAGTTATTCTAAAATATAGCCTGTAACATTTGGGAAGAATAACCTGATAAGTAGAGATGATTAGTCTCTAGCAATTTCTGGACTCCCTGCTGTGGAATATTAGTTTTCTGCTTTTAGAAAAAGGTGTCCCCATATCCAGCTTTCAAGTCCAGATAACAGTAGTTAGAAATTGGAAACAGTTCATTTATGTCATCCAATCCTTCTTTGTTACCTGACTTATAAAAAAACGTTTGTTTCTTAAAGTAAAAGACCACATTGTACATCCATTACTTACCAACAGGGAATCTGTCTGCCTTTAGTCTGCAGAGAGTGGTATATAAACCTTTGGAATTAATTCCTTTGTGCATCCTCTCAATCAGAATGCTGGCTTTTTTTTTTTTTGCTTTTGTATGGAATATTGTTTTACAGTGTTCACTGTAGCTGTCCAAGGAGACCTCCAGTGTCATGAGCACAGGCACACTATCTTGTCTATTTTCACATTTTTAAAAGATAAAACAAGGTTCAAACCACACATTCTCTGTGAACTGCTAAAGATTAGGAAAAAATTACTTTCTTTTCTCTTGACCTGGATTGACAAGAAGCACACCTACAGGAGGCAAAAAGATGAGTGAATCCCTTTTAAAGACCCTCGTAATGAAGCCCTCAGGGAATTGCTGTGTATGGTAGAATTTACAGCAGCTTCTGGGGACGAACAGTGTGGCAGGAAGAGGTTCAGGACTGCTGGCTATTGAAATATAGATTCCATTTATTTTATATCAGCCTATTTTGGGCCCCTGTGAGAAAGTTATCTTAATAATATCTTGCTCTGGCTGGCCGCGGTGGCTCACGCCTGTAATCCCAGCACTTTGGGAGGCTGAGGTGGGCGGATCATCTGAGGTCAGGAGTTCGAGACTACCCTGGCTAACATGACAAAACCCCATTGCTACTAAAAACACAAAAATTATCCAGGCATGGTGGTGGGCACCTATAATCCTAGCTACTAAGGAGGCTAAGGTAGGAGAATCGCTTGAACCTGGGAGGCGGAGGTTGCAGTGAGCCAAAATCATGCCATTCTACTCCAGCCTGGGGAACAGAGTGAGACTCCATCTTAATAATAATAATAATAATAATAATAATAATAATATCTTGCTCTGCTAGAAATACACATGAGAAGTGGCAGATGTCAGAACAAAAAGGGAAAAATTGCAGTACTCCATTCTCCTTGAGACTTATGAAGTTTACATAGTTGTTCTCTTTCAGCCTTTTAAGTAAACCCTGATGCACACAGAAGCACAAATTGAAAAAGACATTAGATATAGGCCAGACCAATGATCTGCAAACAAATCAGAATCTCAGGGGTAGGCTATGGAGAATATGCACTTTTCACAAGCTACCCAGGTGATTCCAATACATCCAGCCCAGCATTTGTGAGAGCCCAGCATCTGGGAAGTTCTGGTCCGGTCTGATGCTCTACAGATCAAGAAATGAAGGCCTATATGAAAATGTAAAAATTATTCAAGGTATTAACTAATAAAGGACTAGAAACCATATTTTCTGGCTCCCAATATCCATCTTCCCAGGTCACAATGCCTCTTGAAGTGTTCACAATTAAGATCTTAGACCTCTTGCTGTAATCAGTAGACAAGGCCTTTAATACCTGAAATTTTGAGGTGTATGTCTTGAAATCTCTCTGGAGATCTATGTTAGATGCATTGCTTTTAAGTTTGAAGCACTTAATTATACTAATTCTTCTCTGTCCTAGCCTTTTGTTGTTTAATTTTCTTTTTTTTGTTTGTTTGTCTTTTTTTTTTTTTCCTTTTTGTGGAGAACGGGGTCTCGCTGTATTACCCAGGCAGGTCTCGAACTCCTGGGCTCAAGCTATCCTCCCGCCTCTGCCTCCCTGAGAGCTGGGATTACAGGCGTGAGCTACTGCGCCCAGCCTGTTGTTTAATTTTCATGAAATTGTTGAATTTGTTTTCTACAGATGGAAGCTTAGATTCCCTTCTTTATTTATAAATAGAAGGTGGGTGAGAAAATGAAAATATGCCATTGTTCAATATGGGTAAAAAATTATGTATAAGACATCAGCTAAGGGCTCTACATTACCTACATACTAGCTCACAACCAAAAACATCCTGCTTTCCTAGAACTAGGAGTAAGTAAAATTCGTTTTTCCTGTCATAAAATTTCCTAAATAGTACATAACCAATACATATAAAGAAAAAGCTTCATCCATTTATTCATTCACTCAGACAGTGATCTCAACTTGGGATACAGTTGTGAGCAAGAGAAAATTTCCCTGCTTTCATGGAGCTTGGGAGATTATAGGCGAAGCATGTCTAAAACAGTATTGTATAGCTAGGTGCAGTGGCTCACGCCTGTAATCCCAGCACTTTGGGAGGCCAAGGCAGGATGATCACTTGCATCCAGGAGTTTGAGACCAGCCTGAGCAACATAGTGAGACCCCGTCTCTATAAAAAATTAAAAATTAACCAGGCGTGGTGGTACATAACTGTAGCCCCAGCTACTCAGGAGGCTGAGGCAGGAGGATCGCTTGAATATGAGAGGTTGAGGCTGCAGTGAACTGTGATTACAGCACTGCACTCAGCCTGGGTGACAGAGTAAGACCCTGTTTCATCAACCAATCAAACAATCAGTCAATCACAATACTTTGTAACCTCCTAGAAGATAAATTTCAAGAGGTCACACATTTTGATCTGTTCTGTTCATGCCTGTGTCTGTAGTGCCTAAGCAGTGCCTGACTCATAGTAGATGCTCAATGAATATTTGTTAAATGAATGAGCAACCAAGAGGTATAATAGAAGCTATCACTCCTCCCAAATTAACTATTTAAAAAAAAAAATAAAGATAGTGTTTAATGAGAAATATTTATGTAGGAATCTAAATCATCATTTATTTGTATCTAACTTGATATATTTTAATTAATTTATTTTTTGAGGCAGGGTCTCATTCTGTCACCCAGGCTGGAGTGCAGTGGCGCAATCACAGCTCACTGTAGCCTTGACCTCCTGGACTCAATCAGTTTGCCCACCTCAGCCTCCTAAGTTGCTGGGACTACAGGTGTACGCCACCATGCCTGGCTGATTTTTGCTGTTGTTGTTGTTTGTAGAGACAGGTTTCTTGCCATGTTGCCCAAGTTGATCTCAAACTCTTGTGTTCAAGTGATCTGCCTGCCTTGGTCTCCGAATGCATGAGCCACCATTCCTGGTCACTATATTTTTATAAGCTCTAAAGCTTTTTGTTAGAAAACATCATATCAGAATGTCTATTGTCAGGTACGTTTGGCATATGTAGATATTCTACCCATATATCAGCTGAAAATATGTGTGTGTGTGTGTATATACACACATACATATAATATATGTATTATATACCTATAAAAGTTTAAATATTTACCAGAGTTTTTTCCTAAAATGATACTTTTATGTGCAAGCTAAGGTGATCAAGAGTAAAATGATTTCACAGAGCTAGAATGTTTGTTGTGACAAAATGAAAAGGACACTTGGGTGAGACATATCAATAGTTGCATGTTCAGATTATAATGACTGGTAATGGTGGTGTCATTTTATGTAGGCTTCTACTCTCTCAGCTTTCAAAACATTGTAGAGCCTGTGTTGAGCAGATCTAGATTATGTCCATGGAGTTTCTCTGCCGTCATCCCCAACAATGTATCCCTACTGGGTGACAGGGTAGTGGCCAAGCTAAGAAAACAAAGTAAAGTGAGTTTGAGGTTTGAAAATAAGTTGTGATTAAGCACAGGTACTTCAAAGTACTAGCATTTTCTAAGATGATTAGTGTATAAACAAAGTACGGGATGGGAAAATTTTTTTTTTTTTTTTTT
>NW_016807313.1:123550-137029 GCF_001698545.2 Rhinopithecus bieti
TTTTTTTTTTTTTTGAGACAGGATCTCAGTCTGTCACCCAGGTTGGAATGTAGTGGTGCAACTATGGCTCACTACAGCTTCAACCCCCCAGGCTCACACAATCCTCTCACCTCAGCCTCCTGAGTAGCTAGGACTACAGGCACATACCACCACACCCAGCTAATTTTTTTATTTTTTGTGGAGATGGAGTCTCACTGTGTTGCCAGGACTGGTATTGAACTCCTGGGCTCAAGTGATCGTCTTGCCTCAGCCTCCCAAAGTGCTGGGATTACACATGTGAGCCATTGTGCCCAGCTTTAGGACCAATATTATGAACTTTTTTTTTCTCTCATGGAAGTAATCTGCCTATGTTAATTACCTGTATAATGTAAATTTGGACTCAGGAGCAAAATGGTCTAGAGATCTAACCCATTTGTAAGTTGGAAGACTCTTGTTCTATGCAGATGTGGCAGGAGAAATTTTATCCTGACGTCTGTAGAACACAAGTTGACCTGCCAGCAAAAACTAACCCTGATTGTTATGTTAAGATTTTTTTCTTTTTGAGACAGACTCTTGCTCTGTCACTCAGGCAGGAGCGCAGTGGCGCAATCTTGGCCCACTGCAGTCTCCGCCTTCTGGGTTCAAGCGATTTTTCTGTCTCCTCGGCCTTCTGAGTAGCTGGGATTACAGGCGCCTGCCACCATGCCTGGCTAATTTTTGTATTTTTAGTAGAGATGGGGTTTCACCGTGTTGGCCAGGCTGTCTCAAACTCCTGACCTCAGGTGATCTGCCTGCCTTGGCCTCCCAAAGTGTTGGGATTACAGGCATGAGCCACCACACCCAGCCAAATTTACAGCATTACTAAGAGTGGAACAGCGTGACATTTTGTGCCTCCTGAATTGATGGAGTGTGTAATATTTCCACATAAAGTATTTTTGCCAAAAATGTTTAATCTAAATCTTAGCAGGCTTCTCCAGACCCAGCTTTCAGTTTACAAGCAAAACAGAAACAAGTTAAAGGACGCAATGAAGAAAGAAGAAAATGAATTTTATAAAACAACTATCCTTGTCTTCTCAAAAGTCAATGGTTTTATGAAAATAAGCTAATGACTTTTATTTTCATTCTGTGAAAATGGGGAGAGACTAGTCTAGGCAAAAAAGAAGAAACTATAATAATGATAAAAGGCAACAAAAGAGACATAAAAACCAGAATGCAATGTGTATATCTTGATTAATTCTGGTTTTGCGGGAAAAAAGCTATACAAGACATTCTTGGAAAAGTTGGAGAAATTTGAATATAGATTTGTGTTAGATGATCTGGCATTATTGTGAGTTCGTTAATTTTGATTGTGGTCATGGGGTGACGTATGAGATGCCGCATAAGATACGTGCTGAAGCATGTGACGTGAAGACTTGTGACATCCACTCCTGCCAGATCTAGATAGAATGTCTATGCGTGCTCAGTGAACTGTTCATTTAACTTTTCTATATGCTTGCAATTTACATGGATTATACTATATAGTTCAATATGTATATTAAATCGAGAGAGGGAAAGGGGGAAGAGAAGCTGAGTTCTATTCTTTGAGAACAAAAATTATAGAAGCACTAAACTTTTAGAGAAGTAACAAATTAATTTTCCCCTCTTCTTTTGTAGGCTCAAGAAAAAGGAAGATTGGACTATGCTAAGGTAGGCGAATTTTATACATACTGTACTATTTTATACATTTCAATTTCGTGCTTGGTTTTTGTTTATATTTGAAAGGTCAAAAGAGAATTATCACACTGAGAACTGAGGGACATTTCCTGTTAAGAAACAGGCAATAGCACATGGAATAAGGTTCATTCAACAAGAAGTCTATTTATTATTGAGTACCTGTTTCATTCCAGATATTGTATTGAGAATACAACGGTGAACTAGATGAAGTCTTTCCTTTCAGAATATTTACAATTCTAGTGGGGAAAATCGATAACTAAATAAAAGGCTAAATAAATAACGTAATGTCAAGTGTCAGTAAGTGTGATGAGAAAAAATAAAACAGTAAAATCACTAGCCGTTGTTGAAAGATGCCTATGGCCTGTGGATGGAAGACAACCTTTTTGGCCATCAGATAATACCTGGAAAGCACCTTACAGGACAGACTTGAACTCCCAAAAGCAAGAGTTCTCACATCACCTGTGGAACTTTTGAAAACACACGTGCCTAGGTACCACCGCATCAGACCCTCTTTCACCAAGATCAGAATCCCCTGATGGAGAGAGCGGTACAGGAGCAGGCTAGAGTGGTTTGAAAATGTCTCCACAGATAATTCTGACACACAGCCCTGGTTAAAAACTGCTGCGGGAGGTCAGATTTCAGTGCATCAGTACAGGCCTAGGAACACACTTAGATCACGTTCTGTTTTCCCCTCAGGGACAAATGGAACATTTAGCAGGTGTATGGCATGTGTACAGCTGCTTGGCTAAAAGAACATGTCAACCATCTGATTTATGCAGCAATCTGGGATGTGAGCACACCTGCACTCCAAAGACAGGGAAGGAGAAGCACGACCCGGAAGGGCTCTGTTTGCCATGGGACAACCAAAACCCTCAAGGGCCTCTCCAGAGCTGACCCGGAACCTTGCACTCTCCTGGCAGCCTAGTGGGGCACACCCATGGCCCCCGCCTTTACTCTCCTTTCCTTGCTGAAAATAAAGTCTCTCTGTCTCTCTTTTTTTTTTTTTGACAATTAAAAAATAGATTTACTTTGAACCACTGGTTCTTATACCCAGGAACATATGTCAGAATTACCTATGGAGGTTTTTAAAAATCTGTAAGTCCAGGTCTCCCACTTGGAGAAGGTTGCAAAACTTCTAAAAAGCTCTTTGGGTAGCTCTGATGTTTCCTTCCATTTGAATCACTGAATTTAGGTTGACTGGGATACTTTGGTTTTGGGGTTTGGGGGCCATTTTGGGGAGAGTGTGGGAAACTTTTCTCACAGATTTACTAGGGGCAGCAAAGAACTTGGTCTCTGGCTTTTTTGGAGTCTGTCTCAGGTCTTTTCTCCCCAGCAAAGGATTTTTTTTCCTTCACTACCTCTTCTTTGAACGACTTTTTCCCTGGGCCTTTCCCTGGGGTCTAAGACTGCAGCTTTTGGAGTCTCAGAGGCTGTCAAGTCCTTTCTCTTCCTCCCATGAGGGGTGTTGGGACAGTCTCTCCTTTTATCTGCCTCACATACTTTCGCCTTCTTCAAGAAAAGCTAGATAATAGGAGCACCTCTAAACCAAGGGCTTCCATATTTGTCACTCTGTCTTAGATGTGTACTTGAGCCTCATCATATACCCAAACGCAGGCTGTGGACTTACCCTGTTGGGTGTCCCATAGGCATAAGAGCCCAGTGCATCTTAAACTAAACTAAACATCTTTTCTGACATCTCTGGCCTTTCTGTTGCTGTTGTTTAATGACTTCATATTTTACAGCAGTTTCAGGTTGACAGCAAAAGTTAGTGAAAAGTAGAGTTTCTATAGCCCCTAACCCCACACACATGCAGCCTCCCTCACTATCAGCATCCCACACCAGAGCAGCACATTGTTTTGTTGAGTTTAATTGATGAGTGTAAGGCCGGGTGCGTTGGCTCATACCTCTAATCCCAGCATTTTGGGAGGCTAAGGTGGGAGGACCACTTGAGCCCAGAAGTTCAAGACCAGCCTGGATAACATGGCAAAACCCTGTCTGTACAAAACAATGTAAAAATTAGCTGGGTATGGTGATGAGCACCTGTGGTTGCAGCTACCTGGGAGGCTGAGGTGGGAGGATTGCTTAAGCCTGGGAGCAGACGGTTCAGTGAGCTGAGATCATACTACTGCACTCCAGCCCGGGTGACAGAGTGAGACCCTGTCTGAAGGAAAAAAATTGATGAGTCTACATTGGTGCATCGTTATCACCCAGAGTCCATATATTGCATTAGGAAGGTTGCAGTCCTTGGTGCTAGACCTCTGAGCCTTTTTTCTTATCTTCTCTCCTGTGATTAGCACTGTCATTCCACCAGTCAACCATGTGAGAAGCTTCTCATGTAAGAAACCGCTCCTACTCCCCACCTCGTGTTCCATGACCAAGTCATACCAGTTTTATAGCCTACATTTTCTTGACTCCAACTCTTCCTCTTGGTCTCTCTTCCATTCCTCGTGCTCGTAGTCTTCATCTGAACCACTGAAAAACCTACTGCTCATTCTCCACTGCCTCTCTTTTGTCCCCACAGATCTTTACCAGCCACAGTGGCTATGTAAACCACCAATCTGTCAGTTTCCCTCTCCAGCTCAAAACCCTTCATTGCTCCATGTTGTCTATCCGGCACATTCATAGCTTGCTGGGTTGGCATATACAGGGCTGTGTGATCTCTCCCCTAAAGAGACCCTGCAGCTTCATCTCCCACGGTCCTGCAGCAGCACCAAGTTTCATAAAGCATACTGCTTCTGTTCTCTGCGCCTTCACTCATGCTGTCCCCTCTGCTTAGAATACCCCGCCCTCTTTATCTGGCTCCCTCTGCTCATCCAATGAAGCTTAATTTAGGATTGTCTCCTATGGCAAATCCTCTGTGGTTCCCCAGGCTGGGTTAGGTGCTTTCCTCAGTTCCTCAATACACTATGCATTTCTCAGTCACTGCTCTTACTCTGTTATATTATAATGATCAATTTATGAGACAGATCCTAGACTGTGAGCTTTTGGAGGGCAGACAGTTTCTTTTTTCTCTTTGTATATCTGGTACCCAACGCAGTACTTGACACTTAGTAAGTGAATGAGCAAGTAAGCCAGTGAACAGAGGCCATGAGTAAGAAAATAGAAAACACATGCAGTAAGTGGGGGAGAAGCAGCCTGCTGCAGGAGAAAATCAGGGATAGGGCATTGGGTCTCAAGGCAGAGAGGAAAGGAAAGCGTTTGACACAGTTTGCAGATATCAGCAGGGTTAAGAAGATTGCTTAGGAAAGTTGTAGTAAACTAGTTTGAAGATAAAGACTGGGATTTTTACTGTGGTAGTGACAGAAAACTAACATATGAATAAAAAAGGAGAAGAGTAAGGGAAAAGAGTGACAATTGAACACTGATGTTTGTTTTGTTTTATTTTCTTTTTAGAGATAGGGTTTCATTTCACTCTGTCACTCAGGCTGCAGTGCAGTGGCACAATCATAGCTTACTGCAGCCTCCCACTCCTGGGCTCAAATGATCCTCTTGCCTCAGACTCCCGAGTAACTGGGACTACAGATATGTGTCACCACACCCGGCTATTTTTTTTTATTTGTTTATTATCATGATTTTTAGAAACGAGGTCTCGCTGTTACCCAGACTGGTGATGCTTTTTTTATGACTCAAAGAATGCCTCTAGGGTTTCTTATCACAGAAGCACTTGACAATGGAAGAGATTTCCATTGGAAAATGGCAAAGAGAAAAATGTGGTGCACAGATAAGAGCACCCCTGGACCAAGCAATGGCTCTGCCACCAACTCACTGCAAAATCTGGTAATAGTCACTGTGTTAGTCTGTTCTTGCCGTGCAATAAAGAAATACCTGGCTGGGACCGGGCACGGTGGCTCACACCTGTAATCCCAGAACTTTGGGAGGCCATGGGGGTGGATCACCTGAGGTCAGGAGTTTGAGACCAGCCTGGTCAACATGGTGAAACCCCGTCTCTACTAAAAACACAAACATTAGCCGGGTGTGGTGGCATGTGCCTGTAATCCCAGCTACTCGGGAGGCTGAGGCAGGAGAATTGCATGAACCCCAGTGGCACAGGTTGCAATGAGCCAAGGTCATGTCTTTGCACTCCAGCCTGGACAACAGAGCAAGAGTCTGTCTAAAAAAAAAAAACAAAAAAGAAAAGAAATATATGGCTGGGTATAGTGGCCAAATATATGGCTGGCTTGGGAAGCCAAGGCAGGAGCACTTGAGCTCAGGAGTTCAAGACCAGCCTGGGCAATATGGCAAAATCCTGTCTCTAAAAAAGTACAAAAATTAGCCAGATATGTTGGTGCACACTCATAGTCCCAGCTACTCAGGAGGCTGAGGTGGGAGGATTGCTTGAGCCTGAGAGGCAGAGGTTGCAGTCAGCTGAGATTGTGTCACTGCACTCCCTCCTAAAAATATAAAAAAATAGCTAGGTATGGTGGTGCACACCTGTAGTCCTGGCTACTCAGGACCCTGAGGTGGAGGATTACCTGACCCCAGGAAGCTGAGGCTGCAGTGAGCTGTGATTGCACCACTGTATGCCAGCCTGGGCAACGGGAATGGGAGTGAGACCCTGTCTCAAAAAAAATAAAAAAGAAAAGAGATTTAATTAGCTTATGGTTCTGCAGGCATATGAGAAGCATAGTGCTGACATCTACTTCTGGTGATGCTTCTGGTGAGCTTAGAATCATGGCGCATGGCAAAGGGTATTGGGCATGTCACATGGCAAGAGAGGGGAGGTGCCACACACTTTTAAACAACCAGATTGTGCATGGACTCACTGAGTGAGAACTCACTTGTCACCAAGGGCATGGCGCTAAGCCATTCATGAGGGATCCGATCCCATGACCCAAACACCTCCCACTAGGCCCACTTCCAACAATGGAGGTCACTTTTCAACATGATATTTGGAGGGGAGAAAACATGCAAACCAAATTGTTCACTTCATCTCTTTGGTGTTTCGTTAGTTTCCTCAGTACAAAATGAGCAGTTTAGAGTAGTGCTGTTCTATTCCCTAAGCCCATTCTAAATCTGGGAGGAGACATTCTTATCCTGAGGTCCAGACACACTCCTTCACCCAACCAACATTTATTTAATATATTTTTAAATTTACTTTTTTTTTTTTTGAGACAGGGTCTCACTCTGTCTCCCAAGTTGGAGTGCAGCGGCACGATCTCAGCTCACTGCAGCTTCGGCTTCCCAGGGTCAAGTGATTCTCCAGCCTCAGCCTCCCGAGTAGCTAGAATTACAGGTGCAAGCCACCAATGCCCAGCTAATTTTTGTATTTTTTGTAGAGACGGGTTTCACCACATTGCCCAGGCTGGTCTCAAACTCCTAAACTCAAAGCAACCCGCCTGCCTCAGCCTCCCAAAGTGCTGGGATTCCAGGCATGAGCCACCGCACCCAGCCTTTATTTGATGTTTAATGTATTTGAGGCACTATGCTAGTGCCAAGACAACCACCATGAACACAACTGCCAGGGGTTGCCATCACAAGCTCCCTTGACTCCAGCTTTTCTATCTAAAGCAGCCACTCCACCTTTGCTCTGTTTTTTCCTCCTTAACATTTATCATAACATAAAATTATAATTTTTGTTTAAGTGCATGTTTATTTCTTCTTCCAATAGCATGTAAAAGATCTAAAGGCAGGGGCTTTGGTGGCCTTGCTCATGGTTGCATCACCCTCCCTAGCACAGGCTTACACAGGAGTGCTTGACAAATATGTGTGCACAAGTATTACATTCATGTTATGTTAGGAGATGTACAGGAGGTTAGGAGAGGTTTGGGATCAAGGACTATAGACTCAAATTAGCCATTTTAAGTTTTTGTTTGTTTGTTTGTTTGTTTTTTGAGATGGAGTTTCGCTCTTGTTGCCCAGGCTGGAGTGCAATGGCACGATCTTGGCTCACTGCAACCTCCGCCTCCTGGATTCAAGCAATCTCCTGCCTCAGCCTCCTGAGTAGCTGGGTTTATAGGCGTGCGCCACCACACCCAGCTAATTTTTGTATTTTTAGTAGAGACTGGGTTTCTCCATGTTGGTCAGGCTGGTCTCAAACTCCTGACCTCAGGTGATCCACCTGCCTCGGCCTCCCAAAGTGTTAGAATTACAGGTGTGAGCCACGGCACCCAGCCTTAAGAGTGTATTGACTGTGTAATGCATTCCATCCCAAAGTTGCCTAAGGTTGCCTTTTCAAGTGCCCAGTAATAGTATTTCTCATGCCAGTAAATAGAAACCCACCCCTCCTTGAATACGTAGTGCTATTCTGATATTTAAAGACATAGCTTGAATCTAATCCAGACCTGTCATCCTTACACAGACTTAAACCCAAGTAACATAAAGAAGAAAGATTATATCTTTCTCTACTAAGTCTTAGGGAGATGTCTGCAGTGTTATCCCTTATGCAGTGTGTTATAGACTACTCGGCAATGCATCCCATGACCTAAAGTCTACTCCTCCTCTTTGTGTGCTCTGCTTTTTGTGGTCATGATGTTCAGGCTAATATAGGCATTGTGCTTAGTGGCTTAGGGTTCCCCTGGTAGGGGTTATTTTAAAATGGTATTTGAAAAACTCAGCAGCCATTTCAGGAGACTATTGTGAAATTCATTTCTTGCTGAAAATTTCTTTATTTCCAAGTGATAGGTATTTGTAAACTCAAAAGCCAAATTTTGTCTGAAAAGTCAAATATTAAGAAAGTGTACAGCCATAAAAAGGAATGAGATCATGTCCTTTGCAGGGATATGGATGAAGCTGGAAGCCATCATCCTCAGCAAACCAGCACAGGAACAGAAAACCAAACACCGCATGTTCTCACTCATAAGTGGGAGTTGAACAATGAGAACAAAAGGACACAGGGAGGGGAACAACACACACCAGGACCTGTTGGGGGGTGGAGGGGAGCGAAAGGAGGGAACTTAGAGGGCAGGTCAATAGGTGCACAAACCACCATGGCACATGTATACCTGTGTAACAAACCTGTACCTACTGCACATGTATCCCAGAACTTAAAATAAAATAATAAAGAGTCCAAAAAAAAACTGTATATAATTATTTCCGTCACGCACCGAAATTATTTTGTCAGTTTCAGATGGTGAGGAAGCAGGGGAGAGTGTGGAAGAGGTGATCATTTCAAAATCATTCTCAACTGGACCTTCAAAATGTGTGTTGCATTCAGCAAAATAGTGGTCTGTACACAGACACTCAGATAGAAATTGAATTACTTTTTAATTGAGTTCCTGTTGTGATAGAGCCTGGATATGAATGCTTTACATGGCTGTAGTACCTTCCATCCTAAGATATCAAAGCACTTGACTACTATTAATTCATTAAATCTCTCCCTGTCTCTTAAAGTAGTTAACACAGCACTGGAAGTCACTCTCCTCATTGCTGAAACTCACCCACCTGGGCAGTGGGCAAAGATGGAAGCTGTTTAACTGTGTAAGGCAATCCTACCTTAGTAGTTTCAAGATGGAAAATCAAGGAATATCTTACCGAGTTAAAACTGCAGAAGTTGTATTAGATGGAATGTAATTACCAGAAGTGAAGTGTGACCAGGAAGCTAACACTTTTGCTCCAGTGCACAATGCTGTGGGGATCTTAATTCCAGTGACTGTCCTGCAGCCCTGGGTGCGCATCTCTCAGACTGTTCCAGCTCCTTAGGCTTCTGGCCTCAAGGTTAGGCAGAGCCTCTTCAGCTCAGTGCTAGAGGGAAGAGTGCCACCTATTGAATTGTAGGAATCTTGGAGATGTGTTGGGACTGGTGGAGAAGCCTCTCGGACCACATTCACGTTTGGTTTGCTATGGTAACTAATATATATATCTAAAAGAAAACGAATATGTTGACTACTCTTGCTTAGAAAAACATCGACAAACGTCTGTGTATTTTCCCCAGCTGGAGCTGAGCGTATGCCTGTAGTTTAGCCTACTGCTACTTGAAATAAGCATGCTGCTAAAAGACTGTGGCAGATGGTATTTTTACCACTTCAGGCAAAACATGGCACCTATGGTTCGACTTTCTACAATTTTAATTTTTTAACATTTTCAAAATGGCTTGTTTAAATATCTCTATCACAGAGACACAGACTTTTCCCAGTTTCTTTTAATAATTGCTTCAGATATACAGATATGAATAACCATCAGTTGGTCAAAACCAGACTGTTCAGCATTGTAGAGACTGCCTTCTGTTCATTCTTTCACCAGTGCCTAGGACTGTGCCGTAAATGAGCTTTGACATTCGTGCTCATTTTGACACAAAGACACTAAATGGTTTATAATAGCTTGCATTATATTTATCTGTAGTAGTTCTTCTTCTTCTTCTCCTTCTTCTTCTTCTTCTTCTTCTTCTTCTTCTTCTTCTTCTTCTTCTTCTTCTTCTTCTTCTTCTTCTTCCTCCCCTCCTCCTCCTCCTCCTCCTCCTCCTTCTCCTCCTTCTCCTCCTCCTCCTTCTCCTTCTTCTTCTCCTCCTCGTTCTCCCCCTCTTCCTCCTCCTTCTCCTTCTCCTTCTTCTCCTCTCAGTATGTTGTCCAGGCTAGAGTGTAGTGACTATTCACAAGCCCAACAGCCTTGAACTCCTGGGCTCAAGAGATCCTCCCATCTCCACCTCCCAAGTAGCTGCGACTACAGGTGCATTGTCTCTGCACTGGCCTTTCTCTAGGCTTTATTGTGCATTTCATATCATTTGTCCCATGACTCAGCACAGAAAAGGGAGTTTTTTTGCTGTTTTTTTTTAATGTCCTCTTATGAGGATCATTCTAAGCACAGAGAAATAATTGCTCATGGTTAAGCACTTGGTAAAAAAAAATAAAAAAAAAAATCTTTCAGATATTAATTCATTAGCCATCCGGTTCTCTGTGTAAGAGATTTTTTATAAGGGTAGGGTTTTTGACTTGTCCTCCCTGCTAGAATTTGCTCAGGGTTCCAGAGTGGCACGTTCTGGCTCTATCCTCCCATGCCTCTCAGGCATCACCATTTAGCAGCTGCTGCTCTACTCTGTCCTCCTCACCCCCAGAAGTCCTTGCACATTTGTTTTATTATAAAATGCATTTGCATAGGGCACACATTAAAATTCTCTTCCCACCAGCAAACAGTAGTGTCCACAGACATTTGCATTTGCATGATCACATATCATTACTTCCCTTTAAAAAGAAAAAGTCTTTCTTCTCATGTCATGATTCTCCTTTCCAAGGTTTGCCCTTTTAGTCATTTCTTCTTCTTATAGATAGATGCTTCAGCCATTTTTCTGCATATTGAGTCCAGAATTTTCTTTTTTGAACCTTGAATATAGAAATTGTTTGTATATATTATTGTTCTTTCTTTACTGACAAAGCCAGACTCCTTTATTCGTTTGTTTGTTTGTTTGTTTGTTTGTTTGTTTGTTTATTTATTTTTGGTAGTCAATTTTTGCTGCTAGTTCCTTCCCATGACCCTAGCAAACTGGCTCTGAGACTTTTTCACATTGGCACATTTAGAAAACAGATGTTGCTGTGTTTTCTCTTTCCTGTACCCCTTTCGTGGGTAGATGCTGCATCTCCTACCCTGGGACTTTACATTAGCTCTTTTTTGGCAAAATATTCCATGCAGCATCACTGAATGCACTAAATCTCTCATTTTCTCTAGCCTCCTGCAAATATATCTTTTTTCTTTTCTTTTCTTTTTTGTTTTGTTTTGTTTTGTTTTGTTTTGAGAGTTTAGCTCTCGTTGCCCAGGCTGGAGTGCAGTGGCACAATCTTGGCTCACTGCAACCTCCACCTCCCAGGTTCAAGTGATTCTCTCTCTGTTTTTGTTTTTTTGTTTTGTTTTGTTTTGTTTGAGATGGAGTCTCACTCTGTTGCCCAGGCTAGAGTCCAGTGGCGCGATCTTGGCTCCCTGCAACCTCCACTTCCCGGGTTCAAGCAATTCTCCTGCCTCAGCCTCCCGAGTATCTGGGACTACGGGTGTGCACCACTGCGCCCAGCTAATTTTTGCATTTTTAGAGACAGAGTTTCACCATGTTGGCCAGGTTGGTCTCAAACTCCTGACCTCGTGATCTGCCTGCCTCAGCCTCCCAAAGTGCTGAGATTACAGGCGTGAGCCACTGCCCCCAGCTCAAGTGATTCTCTTGCCTCAGCCTCCAGAGTAGCTGGGATTACAGGCGCCTGCCACCATGCCTGGCTATTTTTTATATTTTTAGTAGAGACAGGGTTTCACCATTTTGGCTAGGCTGGTCTTGAACTCCTGACCTCAGGTTATCCACCCGCCTCGGCCTCCCAGAGTACTAAGATTTTATGCATGAGCCACCACGCCCGGCCAAAGATGTCTTAACATTTAGGATTTCTACTTTAGTGATAACTATACAGACTGTGGAGCCATTGGCATTGCTCTCTCCTATCTTGTTCCATAAAGGACTTGTGATATAATTAGATAAGATGTTTACAGTAGAATTTAAAGAAAAAAATCCAAATCAAAATACCATAATGATATGGATGCAACTATGTAACTTTTTTTTTTTTTTTTTTTTTTTTTTGAGCCAGTTTTTTTTTGTCACCCCGGCGGGGGGGGGGGGGTATGTTTATGGCTCACTGCAGTGTTGACCTCCTGGGCTCAAGTGATCCTCCCGCCTCAGCTTTGCAAGTAGCAGAGACTACAGGTGCATGCCACCACACCCGGCTAATTTTTAAATTTTTTTGTAGAGAAGAGGTATGACTATGTTACCTGGGCAGGTCTCAAACTCCTGGGGTCAAGTGATCCTCCCACCTTGGCCTCCCAAGGTGCTGGGATTACAGGTATGAGCCACCATGACTAGCCCCTGTCCAAAAATTTCAAATACCCCACTCCTCATTTCCTTAAAACCAGATTAAACCGGTTATTTTTCTCTTGGCAATTACATTTCAGACTACTGTTTTTCTTTGTAGCAATAGTGAGTAGATTCTCTTTAATCTGTTTTTCAAAACAATTAGTTTGTCAGTTTTTGCAACTACTGCTTTGATTTCATATCTCCTTCAAATTGCAATTATTAATGATGGAAAAATGATCATTGATGAGTTTCTGTTTCTAGTAAACCATAGAAGCTTTTGTACCGTGTGAAACGTTATATCAAAAATAAATTATAAGCTGGGTGTGGTGGTTTATGCCTGTAATCCTAGCACTTTGGGAAACCAAGGTGGGCAGATCACTTGAGGTCAGGAGATCGAGACCAGCCTGGCCAACATGGCAAAACCCCGTTTCTACTACAGATACAAAAATTAGCCTGGTGTGCTGGCACATACCTATAGTCCCAGCTACTCAGGAGGCCGAGGCAAGAGAATCGCCTGAACCCAGAAGGTGGAGGTTGCAGTGAGCTGAGATCGCGCCACTGCACTCCAGCCCGGGCAATAGAGCGAGACTCCATCTCAAATAATTAATTAACTAATTAATTAATAATCACACATGTAATAGTATCTTAAACCGGAGTTGCGCCTTATTATTAGCCTTGGTCTTTTTGCAAAACATTTGCCTTCTGTACATTATTCATTCCTATCATCAAGCTAGTCTTTTTTCTCCTTAACTCTTTCAGTGTATTATTTTGCATTTGTCCCCAGTGACTATCATCTTGCTTTGATTATCTGTTCCTCTAATTTCTTAATGTTATTTTAAAATTAGATTCTTGTTCTCTGAGGTGTTAGCAATCCCACACACCTCAGTGGCATCAGCAGATTTAATGATCATAATCTCTATTCCCTTGTGTATCATGAATGAAATTATTAAATGATTTTAATGATAAACATCTTTATGACATCATATGACATGCCACCCTCTCAGTTGTTAGCCCAAATAATTTTTTTTTTTTTTTTA
>NW_016807313.1:137905-141533 GCF_001698545.2 Rhinopithecus bieti
ATTTTTTCACAAACCCTCCCCCACCCCCTTTTTTCCCTCTTTTTCTATATTTTCACTCTTCACTGGGGGGGGGGGGGGTTTCTTTTTGGGTTTTTTTTTTTTTTTTTTTTTTTTTTTTTTTTTTTGAGACGGAGTCTCGCTCTGTCGCCCAGGCGGGAGTGCAGTGGCGGGATCTCAGCTCACTGCAAGCTCCTGCCGGGTTTACGCCATTCTCCTGCCTCAGCCTCCCGAGTAGCTGGGACTACAGGCGCCGGCCACCTCGCCCAGCTAGTTTTTTGTATTTTTTAGTAGAGACGGGGTTTCACCGGGTTAGCCAGGATGGTCTCGATCTCCTGACCTCGTGATCCGCCCGTCTCGGCCTCCCAAAGTGCTGGGATTACAGGCTTGAGCCACCGCGCCCGGCCTTCTTTTGAGTCTTAATCTGGAAAGCTA
Organism: Rhinopithecus bieti; assembly: GCF_001698545.2. Taxonomy (NCBI): domain Eukaryota; kingdom Metazoa; phylum Chordata; class Mammalia; order Primates; family Cercopithecidae; genus Rhinopithecus; species Rhinopithecus bieti. The sequence continues at coordinate 138,338 of NW_016807313.1, forward strand.
ACTAGAAATGCCCTTCAGGCTGGCTCTGCGGGTGAATGCTCTGCACTGTGGGATAGCTGGATTCAATTATTGCTCCCAGTTTGTGGTGTCAGGAGCCACCTGTGCACAGGGAGAGCCTGTATTTCTTTATGTCGAAGACAGAGCCCTCTGTCCCTATAGAAAAGCCTGTTTAGTCCATTAAAACTGTTTTAAAGTGGATCTGAAAGGAATACTAACTCTTTCCTTGTCATAAAATATAGTGGAGAGGCATGGGTTTCCCAAAATTATGGTTTTTGAGTGAAAAGAGAGGCACCTCTGTATAGATACTGAACATAGTTTTAGTAAGTTAGAAGACATCGTTACCTAGATTCATATTTCCACAGTCATACACTAATCCTGCTGTCGGATTTTGTGTTGAATTAAGAATTTTTGTGATTTGAAGCTGTTCTGAGCCATCAGAAAGCTATAGTTGATTAAGCTGGTACATCTGAAGCCATTCCTCCATATTTCCTATGCAGTGTCTCCAAGCACTACTCAGCCTCCCCACTTACCACATCAGACGGAGTATTGATGCCTGATAATGTACTTAACCATATTTCCTGAAATAACGAGGTGGCTATGTCCCTCAGTTTTCAAACAAAAGTACTTAGGTAACAGTAGAGATCATGGGACCTGCAGCGTAGCTCAGTGAAGTGTGAAGTGTTACTAAGGATTGTAGGTGAGTTGATTCTGTCCTTTTCCCCCAAGTCCTTGACATTCTGGCTTGATGAAAGATCTTAACTAAGGCCGGGCATGGTGGCTCATGCCTGTAAGAAGGCTGAGGCGGGTGAATCACAAGGTCAGGAGTTCGAGACCAGCCTGGCCAACATGGTGAAACCCCGTCTCTACTAAAAATGCAAAAATTAGCCAGTCGTGATGGTGGGCGTCTATAATCCCAGCTATTCAGGAGGCTGAGGCAGAAGAATTGCTTGAACCCAGGAGGCAGAGACTGCAGTGAGCTGAGATCACGCCACTGCACTCCAGCCCAGGCAACAGTGTGAGACTCCATTTAAAAACAAAAACAAACAAACAAAAAAAAACCAGAAAGATCTTAACTAAATCATAATAAAACCAAAGCTGTACCTCTGAAGATTGATTAGTGTGTAGCGCAATGGTGCCCCCTGTGGAAGCTCTCTCTATCCTAGATCTAAGAAGATTATGCTAACCTGTATCTTTGATTCCTAAGATTTGTGTGCAGCTGTCAGAAAAATAGGTAGACCTTTATATGTGCTTTACTTTCTTTAAGATGCATGCTACTGTATGCATGCTTTGCAGCATACACTGTTTAAGACACACACTAAGCACCTTAATCAAATGGTTCTATCAAAATCTGTGAATCCCCTCATTTTACAGAGAAGAGCTCGAATAACCTAAGTCACACAGTAATTATTTCACAGGGTCAAGATTCTACTCAGGTCTGCTGACTTCACAATGTGTATTCTCTTTTGTTGTTCATTTTTTTTTAAGAAACAGGGTTTCACTACGTTGGCCAAACTGGCCTCGAACTCCTGTCCTCAAGTGATCTGCCCACTTCAGCCTCCCAAAGTGCTGGGATTACAGATGTGAGCCACTTCGCCCAGTAGCAATGTGTTTTCTTTACCACCATACAGCTTCTCAAGGTGCTTTAGACATACAAAAAGTTGTTGTATTCAGGCTCTGATCTTGCAAGCATCCAGAAAATGGTGTGTATTAGTCTATAATCTAACATACTCTGGTCTCAGAAATGTGATTGTCTAATAAATGACTGTGCTAGGATTTATGTTTGCTGAACCAGTGTAATAATTATTGTGACTTTAAGCTGATAAGCATGCTTTACTTTTCAAAAAAAAATGTTTTATAGATAATAACCATTTAAAACAAATTCTGATCATCATTCTCTTGAGAGAGGCACTATCTAAATTAACAAATACACCTTCCGTAACACCATAACATAGAGACCTCCTACATTTGGAAGAGCTGTTAATCTTGCAGATATGATTACACTCACATGGCACAGAGTAAATATACATTCTTCACCTCATACACTGACCCCCAGACTGATGCAACCTACCTAGAAGACGTGGCTGAAGCCTACATTTATTTCATTAATTAATGTAGATAGAATTTCTCTGTCGTTTGAGGTGCTTTCTGGTGAAATTATAAATGTGTTTTAAACTCACCTTACATCAGGATGTATTTTAGGATTCTAGGAATCTAGGATCATATGGATGATGATGGTGGTAGTTTGGGGCAAGTGGTCCCTAGGTGTCAGCATCCAAATACTAAAGCACATGAAAATTGGAACGTGAGAAGGATATAAGAAATTTATAAGTAAGATAGGGAGCCAAGTAAAATAACAGAAACCTAAACTCACTCTTACATAGTTTATATATTCCTCAAATACCCTCAGGACTATTTGATTCCTACGTGATATGAATGCTCTCTTCCCACAGTATTCTTTTTAATTAAATAACCAGCTTAGTATTTGTCATGAGATTACAGAGCTTACTATTTACTGATTCACTCCTAAAAAAGCTACAGGCAAGAGTGGCTCATTCCTGCAGTCTACAGCCTATGACATGTTTTGCTTGTTGAATTTCTATTACAGAGTTTGCTAAAAGCTTTACAGTCCCAGTTTTGCTTTTTGAATTTCAATGTGTAGAATTAAGTTTCTCTTTGGAATATGATACTAAAATTAAAAATTAACTTTGAATCAGAATATGGATAAATCCATGATTATTTATAAATCACCAAATATTCTTTTGGAAGACATGATAACCAAGAAGCAGTGATTGCTTTTCCTGTGGAATTAATCCTAAATGTAATATAATTCCATATTACTAACCTCAAATGCCAAACCTATCAAAGGTTGATGCAAGTTTATAAATTAAGAGTTACAGTCTGCGCATGGTGGCTCACGCCTATAATCCCAGCAGTTTGGGAAGCCAAGGTGGACAGATCACCCAAGGTCACGAGTTTGAGTTTGAGACCAGCCTGGCCAACATGGCAAAACCCCATCTCTACTAAAAATACAAAAATTAGCCCGGCGCAGTGGCACATGCCTGTAATCTCAGCTACTCGGGAGGCTGAGGCACAAGAATCACTTGAACCTGAGAGGTAGAGTTTGCAGTGAGCCAAGATCGTACCAGTGCCCTACAACCTGGGTGAGAAAGTGAGACCATCTCCAAAAAAAAAAAAA
>NW_016807313.1:145886-148731 GCF_001698545.2 Rhinopithecus bieti
TTTTTTGAGACAGAGTCTCGCTCTGTTGCCAGGTTGGAGTGCAGTGGCGCAATCTCAGCTCCCTGCAACTTCCGCCTCCCGGGTTCAAGCAATTCTCCCACCTCAGCCTCCCCAGTAGCTGAGACTACAGGCGCGCGCCACCATGCCCAGCTAATTTTTGTATTTTTAGTAGGGAAGGGGTTTCACCATGTTGGCCAGGTTGGTCTCAAACTCCTGACCTCGTGATCCGCCTGCCTCGGACTCCCAAAGTGCTGAGATTTCAGACATGAGCCCCTGTGCTCAGCCACTCTATCCTATTTCTGAAGCTATCAGCCAAGTGACCACATTTTTTAAAAAAAGAAGAAGAAGAAAGTGTGGTGTGTGTGTGTGTGTGTGTGTGTTTTATTGTGACTTGCTCATTATGACCCACTTATCCTGGGGCCACCACCACCATTGCCTTTTTTTCTAGAGCCCACAAACCATTTAATAACCCTTTTTGAAGTTTTGCCATAAATTCTCCATAAATTCACTGGTCTGTGTTTCAGAATGCTCCTTTGTCCTCTTTTTTAAAATTATTATTTATTTATGTGCTTTGAGACGGAGTTTCACTCTCGTTACCCTGGCTGAAGTGCAGTGGCACGATCTTGGCTCACTGCAACCTCTGCCTCCCAGGTTCAAGTGATTCTCCTGCCTCAGCCTCCCAAGTAGCTGGGATGACAGGCATGCACCACCACGCCTGGCTAATTTTGTATTTTTTTAGTAGAGATGAGGTTTCACCATGTTGGTCAGGCTGATCTTGAACTCCTGATCTCAAGTGATGCACCTGCCTCAGTCTCCCAAAGTACTGAGATTATAGGCAGGAGCCACTGTGCCTATACAAAATAGGACACTATTTTGTCCTATGTTTGAAGACATGAGTCAGTTGAATCTCCTATCTCTGAGATTCCTCACAGTCTTCAGTAGCTGGGAAGGATGTTATGTGCATTCCATGCCAGAGCAGGAAGGAAGTGAGTGGATGCCTTTGTAAAGGTGTAAAGGTGCTCTAGGCTGGGGGCTGGGTATCCAGAGTGAGGAGGAAGACAGAGAGGCCGCAGCAGAAGAGCAACGCCTGATAGTAGTGTCAGGCACAGTGAGTGAGAAAGGGCTTACTGGGGTGCTACACAGTTACTTGTCTTAGAGTATTACATTATGTTTAAAATGGGGACATGGGTAGTCTTAGGAAAGGAAGGACAACCAGAGGCCAAACAAAAGCCAAATCCCTTTGCTTAGTTGGGCGAAAGAAAACTTACAGTTTATCTGCAAACCTTTTCCAGTGCTATAGAGTGGGAGAGCTCTGGATGTACAGCAATGAAACAGGCTGTTTCATAAACTCACTTTGGACTCTTGTCTGCATCACTTAGCCTCTCTCATCCCAGTATCCTCTCCTGCTAAATAAGGTGGGAAGGTAAGATTGTACTTGGGGTTTCTCTTAAGTCTTTTCTTCTATGTCTTTTTTTTTTTTTAATGGGGTCTTGCTGTGTTGCCCAGGCTTGTCTCAAACTCCTGGGCTCAAGCAATCCTCCTGCCTTAGCCTCCCAAAGTGCTAGGATTAGAGGTGTGAGCCACCATTCCTGGCCTCTCCTAAGTCTTAAAGTCTTTCTCTAGTTTCCTTGGGTGGAAGTGGCTGCTGCCTCCACTTCTCCTAAGACTACTCAGACCCCATGCCAGGGCCTTCTCTTTAATATTTTCACAGAACTTTTAGAACTTTTGAACTACATAGTTTTCAGAGACATCGATGATTTTCTCGAGGGTCTTTTATATAAGAGCAACATGTATCATTCAAAAGGTGTTTAATAAATGTTAAATAATAATGCACTTAATTTTAAGTACTTTGTATCCTCTTCTCTCTTTGTTAATATCTTTAATTGGATCCCCTAGCAGGGGATTTGGACTTAATTCATTTCAGGTGATACTGCACTTATACAATTATTTAGTTGACTTAATTAGAGATTTAATTATATTAGTGCCCTAAAGTGCTATATCAGAGAAATTAAACACTGACTGTTAATTCACCTTTCGTATTTATTGTGCTGTTTATGACTACAGTGATCTTCAAGCCATAAGGGCTTGAAGATTTGGAAAGTTCTGTCTATGCATCAGCTTGAACTTTGCCCATTCAAAATGTAGATGAAGGCAGGAATGGAAATGCCTTTTTTAGGCTGAGTGCAGTGCCTCACGCCTGTAATCCCAGCTCTTTGGGAGGCCGAGATGGAAAGATCACTTAAGGCCAGGAATTCAAGACCAGCCTGGGCAACATGGTGAGACCACCCCCCATGCTCATGTCCACAAAATAAAAATAAATAAAATTAGCCAGACATGGTGATGCATGCCTGTAGTCTTAGCTACTCAGAAGGCTGAGGTGGGAAGATTGCTTGAGGCTGGAATTTGAGGCTGTGGTGAGCCTTGATCACACCACTGCACTCCAGCCTAGGTGATGGAGTGAGACTCTGTCTCAAAAAGTAAAAAAAGAACTTTAAAAAAATTGTGGTCTTGGCCGGGCGCGGTGGCTCAAGCCTGTAATCCCAGCACTTTGGGAGGCCGAGACGGGTGGATCACGAGGTCAGGAGATCAAGACCATCCTGGCTAACATGGTGAAACCCCGTCTCTACTAAAAAATACAAAAAACTGGCCGGGCGCGGTGGCTCAAGCCTGTAATCCCAGCACTTTGGGAGGCCGAGACGGGCGGATCACGAGGTCAGGAGATCGAGACCATCCTGGCTAATACGGTGAAACCCCGTCTCTACTAAAAAAATACAAAAAACTAGCCGGGCGACGAGGCGGGTGCCTGTAGTCCCAGCTACTCGGGAGGCTGAGGCAGGAGAATGGC
>NW_016807313.1:152760-161711 GCF_001698545.2 Rhinopithecus bieti
CTAAAAATACAAAAACTAGCCGGGCGAGGTGGCGGGCGCCTGTAGTCCCAGCTACTTGGGAGGCTGAGGCAGGAGAATGGCGTAAACCTGGGAGGCGGAGCTTGCAGTGAGCTGAGATCCGGCCACTGCACTCCAGTCCAGGCGACAGAGCGAGACTCCGCCTCAAAAAAAAAAAAAAAAATTGGCCATGCGTGTTGGCTCACACCTGTGATCCCAGCACTTTCAGAGGCCGAGGCGGGCGAATCACCTGAGGTCGGGAGTTCGAGACCAGCCTGACCAACATGGAGAAACCCAATCTCTACTAAAAATACAAAATTAGCCAGGTGTGGTGGCGCATGCCTAATCCTAGCTACTCAGGAGGCTGAGGCAGGAGAATCACTTGAACCCGGGAGGCGGAGGTTGCGGTGAGCCGAGATAGCACCATTGCACTCCAGCCTGGGCAACAAGAGTGAGACTCCACCTCAAAAAAAAAAAAAAATAGCTGGGCATGGTAGCAGGCGCCTATAGTCCCAGCTACTCAGGAGACTGAGGCAGGAGAATCACTTGAACCCGAGAGACAGAGGTTGCAGTCAGCTGAGATTGTGCTGCTGCACTCCAGCCTGAGTGACAGAGCAAGGCTCAGTCTCAGGAAAAAAAAAAAATCTTAGACTGGTTTTCAGAGCCTTCCTGAGTTCCTTGACACTCCAGCAAGCTGTTTCATACTGACCTGTTTTCATTCCCTGGACACTCGGCACACTTTGGCCCCCTTTGTGCCTTTGCTCAAGCAGTTTTCTTTCCCTATAATTTCCTTGCTACTCCCAAGCCCATATCTATTTATCAGCATTTACAAGACATCGACTGGCCGAGGTGACAGATGCCTGTAATCCCAGCACTTTGGGAGGCAAGGGGCAGGAGGATCACTTGAGGCCAGGGGTTTAAAACCAGTCTGGGCAATATAGTGAGACCGTGTCTCTCCAAAAAAAAAAAAAAATTTAAATTAGCTGGGTGTGGTGGCAGGTCCCTGTAGTCCTAGGTACTTAGGGGCTGAGATGGGAGGATTGCTTGTGCACAGGAGGTAGAGGCTACAGTGAGCCATTATCTGCCACTGCACTCCAGTCTGGGTGACAGAGGAAGGCCTTCTGGAATCTCCTTCAGTTAAAGTTGATCTCTCATTTCTCTCAATAGCTATAGTCCTATATTTGTGCCCTGGTTTTGCTGCTTTTCACAGTTTACCCTTAATTAACTCTTGTTTTTTTGTGGGGATTTTGTTTGTTTGTTTGTTTTTGTTTTGTTTTGTTTTGTTTTTTGAGACGGAGTCTCACTGCAGCGCTCAGGCTGGATTGCAATGGCGCGACTTGGGCTCACTGTAACTTCCGCTTCCTGGGTTCAAGCAATTCTCCTGCCTCAGCCTCTCAAGTAGCTGCGACTACAGGTGCACAGCCCCACACCCAGCTAATTTTTGTATTTTTAGTAGAGATGGAGTTTTACATATTGGCCAGGCTGGTCTCGAACTCCTGACCTCAAGTGATCCACCCTCCTAGGCCTCCCAAAGTGCTGGGGTTACAGGAGTGAGCCACTGCACCCAGCAATCCCTTGATTAACTCTTGATCCACAAAGCAAAGAAGGCTTATTCTACTCTTTACAAAGAATAAATACTCAGTTAGTACTCATAAATTAAACATCTAATCTAGTCATGCAGACATTTACATACCTAAAGGTGCCAACCTAGAAGTCTAGAATAGGAGGAGAATGTTGGCCTGCCTAATATAGATTTGGACAAGAGATAATGAAAATAGGGGAGCTTGGCCCAGTGCGGTGGCTCACGCTTGTAATCCCAGCACTTTGGGAGGTCGAGGCGAGTGGATCGCAAGGTCAGGAGATCGAGAACCATCCTGGCTAACAAGGTGAAACCCTGCCTCTACTAAAACAATACAAAAAATTAGCCGGGTGTGGTGACACGTGCCTGTAGTCCCAGCTACTTGGGAGGCTGAGGCAGGAGAACGGCTTGAACCCGGGAGGAGGAGCTTGCAGTGAGCCGAGATCGCGCCACTGCACTCCAGCCTGGGCAACAGAGCAAGATTCCATCTCAAAAAAAAAAAAAGAAGGAAAGAAAATAGGGCAGGTTGCTTTCTTTTTCTCCCTCTCTTCCTCCCTCCCTCCCTTCTTTCCTTTCTTCCTTCCTTCCTTCCTCCCTCCCTCCCTCCCTTCCTTGTCCCTCCCGCCTGCCTGCCTGCCTGCCTGCCTTCCTTCCTTCCTTCCTTCCTTCCTTCCCTTAAGACTCCTCTGATCCAAGTCCAGCTAGCTTTGAGGTTATTGTATATCAAGCCAAAATAAACTTGGTCTTGGTGGGTGGGATGACTTTCTTGGTAATGGCTAATGGCTTGATGAAGGGAAACTAAGTCATCTGAACATCTATTGTGATTTAGGCACTGTCAGGCACTCTGTGCAGTGTTATGTAGTCCCCGTAACAGTCCGACAAGGGACTTATATTATCCCCACTTACAACTGAAAACAGTTAAGGCCGGGCACAGTGGCTCATGCCTGTAATCCCAGCACTTTGGGAGGCTGAGGTGGGCAGATCACCTGAGGTCAGGAGTTCAAGACCAGCCTGACCAATGTGGTGAAACCCAGTCTCTACTAAAAATATAAAAATTGGCTGAGTGTGGCGGCGGGCACCTACAATCCCGCTACTTGGGAGGCTGAGACAGGAGAATTGCTTTAACCCAGGAGGTGGAGGTTGCAGTCAGTCGAGATGGCACCATTGCACTCCAGTCCAGGCGACAAGAGTGAATCTCCATCTCAAAAAAAAAAGAAAGAAAGAAAAGAAAACAGTTAAATGGTTTCCGTAAGATTATAAAGCTAGGATGGGAGTTTGAATCCGGCTGCCTCTGATACCCAGCACCATTTTAGTGCCTTCATGCATTCAGTGATTGGCAAGAGACCAAGGAAACCTAGGCTAGAACAGTTCCCAAAGGCTATATGCAGTGTGGAAGTATTTGTGGAGTGCTGGGAATCTGATGGAGTTTAGTATTAAGTGCCACTGGACAAGGCATTAGAAAACCTGGCCCCTGGCCGGGCGCAGTGGCTCACGCCTATAACCCCAGCACTTTGGGAGGCTGAGGTGGGCAGATCTCCTGAAGTCAGGAGTTCAAGACCAGCCTGGCCAAGATGGTGAAACCCCATCTCCACTAAAAATAAAAAAATTATCCAGGCATGGTGGCAGGTGCCTATAATCCCAGCTACTTGGGAAGCTGAGGCAGAGAATTGCTTGAACGCGGGAGGTGGAGGTTGCAGTGAGCCAGGATCACGCCACTGCTCTCCAGCCTGGGCAACAGAGTAAGACTCCGTCTCGGGAAAGAAAAAAAAAGAATACCTGGCCTCTGATCTCTACTCTGCCTGCCTCCATCTATGATCTTCAGTCACTGAGTTTCTCTGGACCTCTATTCTCTTGACTGTATAATTAGAAGAATAAATCAGCTTATTTATTTTATTCATTCATGTTTCATGCATTATACAGTAAGGAGCTTGAAGTCTCATGTTGTCATAGATAAGTGAATGGAGAATTAAAATACAACACGAAGTCTAGTGCAGTGGCTCACGCCTGTAATCCCAACACTTTGGGAGGCTGAGGCAGCCAGATCACCTGAGGTCAGGAGTTCGAGACCAGCCTGACCAACATGGTGAAACCATGTTGGTCATGGTGCACAGGGGGTACTCCAGGTGCCCAGAAGAAGAGGGGCAACTAGCTCCTTAGGGCCATCATCCTAGCTGAGTGCATTCTACCCAGGTGGAATTTGAAGAGCTTATTGGGGTGGGGGAGGACAGCCCCAGGGGGAGATGGTAGACCAGGTTACCTCTGAGAACTGCAGTTGGTTCCCCACCTATAATGAAAGGGGAGAAGGTTTGGGAGGCTGAGGCCGGAGGATCTCTTGAGCCCAGGAATTTGAGATTAGCTTGGGCAATATAGTGAGACTTCATCTCTACAAAAAGTTTTTTAAATTAAACAAACATGGTGGTGTGTGCCTGTCATCTCAGCTACCCGGGATGCTAGGGTGGAAAGATCACTTGAGCCGGGGAACTGGAAGTTGCAGTGAGCTGAGATCACACCACTGCATTCCAGCCTGGGTGACAGAGCAAGACCCTGTCTCAAAAAATACATAAATAAATAAAGGAGGGAAAGGGTAGAAAAGTGAGGGCCAAGCAAGAGCTAGCTTGGCAAGGGACTTAAATGCCTCGTGAAAAAGCTTAGACTTTTCTCTTAAGGCTATTGGAAGGGTTTAAGCAAGATGGTCTTTGCATTTTATTAAGCTCTCCTTGGCAGCATAGTAGATAGAGTCCAGGAGTGCAGAACGGGTGGTGGGAAGACTCTTTAGAAAGTGATTGCAAAAATTAACTGAGGCGAGAGATGATGATGGCCTGAACACATGTATTGGCAATGGGAATGAGGAGTAGAGGATAAACTTGAGAACTCTGAAGAGATGGAAAGACTAGGATTCATTGACTGTATCAGTCAAAATGGCTACAGATAATTTCACAACCTCCGCTGCCGCAGATGGGCAAGGCACTGTGGTGCTCATTACAGTCACTCAGGGATCCAGGCCAAGGAGCATCTCCAGTGTGGGCTGGTAGCTATGCAAGAGGGAAAGCTCTATAGGGACTCACAGGACAGTTAAATGCTGCAGCCCCAAAGTGGCATCCCCATTCACAACTCATAGACCAGAACTTGTCACCTGGCTACACCCAATCTCTGGGAGCCAGAAAGTTCAGTTGTGAATAAGCAACCCTGGGACTGCCCCTGTGCCTAACCAGATGTGGGGAATGAAGACTTCTGGGTTTCTGACTTAGATAATTAGCCAGCCATGGCTGGGCACAGTGGCTCACGCCTGTAATCCCAGCACTTTGGGAGGCCGAGGCAGGCGGATCACAAGGTGAGGAGATCGAGACCATCCTGGCTAACACGGTGAAACCCCATCTCTACTAAAAATACAAAAAATTAGCCGGGCGTGGTGGCAGGTGCCTGTAGTCCCAGCTACTTGGGAGGCTGAGGCAGGAGAATGGCGTGAACCCGGGAGGCAGAGCTTGCAGTGAGCCGAGATTGTGCCACTGCACTCCAGCCTGGGTGATAGAGTGAGACTCCGTCTCAAAAAATAAAAAGAATTAGCCAGACATTTGAGGCATTTGCTAAGAAAGAGAAGATGGCAACGGAGCAGTGGAAAGTGAGCCAACCAAATAATTAATTCTGTGTGTCTTTTTCAGCTTAAAGTGTAATCGTTGTATTGGTCCTTTTTCATCATCAAAGAGAACTGAAAGTCATCTTCATTTGTCAGCAATTCATTCTTTTTTTTCTTTTTTGAGATGGAGTTTCACTCTTTTTTGTTTGTTTGTTTGTTTGTTTTGTTTTTGTTTTTGTTTTTTTTGAGACGGAGTCTCACTCTGTCACCCAGGCTGGAGTGCTGTGGCCGGATCTCAGCTCACTGCAAGCTCCGCCTCCCGGGTTCACGCCATTCTCCTGCCTCAGCCTCCCGAGTAGCTGGGACTACAGGCGCCGCCACGTCGCCCGGCTAGTTTTTTGTAGTTTTTAGTAGAGACGGGGTTTCACCGTGTTAGCCAGGATGGTCTCGATCTCCTGACCTCGTGATCCGCCCGTCTCGGCCTCCCAAAGTGCTGGGATTACAGGCTTGAGCCACCGCGCCCGGCGGAGTTTCACTCTTATTGCGTAGACTGGAGTGCAATGGCACAATCTTGGCTCATCACAACCTCCGCCTCCCAAGTTCAAATGATTCTTCTGCCACAGCCTCCCGAGTACCTGGGATTACAGGCACCCGCCACCACACCTGGCTAATTTTATGTTTTTAGTAGAGACGGGGTTTCACCATGTTGGCCAGGCTGGTCTCAAACTCCTGACCTCAGGTGATCTGCCCGCCTCAGCCTCCCAAAGTGCTGGGATTATAGGTGTGAGCCACTGCACCCAGCCTTTTTATTTATTTATTTATTTTTTGAGACAAGGTCTTTCTCCAATGCTCAGGCTAGAGTGGTGCAGTGGTGTAGTGATGGCTCATTGCAGCCTTTACCTCCTGGGCTCAAGTGATCCTTCCACCATAGCCCTCTACATAACTGGGACTCCAGTTGTGCACCACCATGCTTGGCTAATTTTTTTATTTTTTTATAGAGACGGGGTCTCACTATGTAGCCCAAGCTGGTCTAGAACTCCTGGGCTCAAGCAGTCCTCCTGTCTCAACCTCCCAAGTGTTGGAATTACAGGCATGAGCCACTGTGCCCAGCCGACATTATTCTTTGCAAAGAGAGTTTTAGTTCATTCTTCCCAGCTAAACAAAAGCTTTGAGTTTTAAAAATGTAGCATTCAGGACAGGCGCAGTGGCTCACGCCTGTAATCCTAGCATTTTGGAAGGCTGAGGCAGGCGAATTGCCTGAGGTCTGGAGACAGAGACCAGCTTGGTCAACACAGCAAAACCTCGTCTCTACAAAAATACAAAAATTAGCCAAGTGTGGTGGCAGGCGCCTGTAATCCCAGCTACTCAGGTGGCTGAGGCAGGAGAATTGCTTGAATCCGGGAGGTGGAGGTTGCAATGAGACAAGATCATGCCACTGCACTCCAGCCTGGGCAACAGAGTGAAACTTTGTCTCAAAAAAAAAACAAACAAAACAAAACAAAAAGACCAGGCACGGTGGCTCATGCCTGTAATCCCAGCTCTTTGGGAGGCGGAGGCAGGGGGATCACGAGGTCAAGAGATCTAGACCAGCCTGGCCAACATGGCGAAACCCCTTTTCTACCAAAAATACAAAAATATAAAAATTAGCTGGGCGTGGTGGCACGTACCTGTAGTCCCAGCTACTTAGGAGGCTGAGGCAGGAGAATTGCTTGAATCCGGGAGGTGGAGGTTGCAATGAGACAAGATCATGCCACTGCACTCCAGCCTGGGCAACAGAGTGAAACTTTGTCTCAAAAAAAAAACAAAAAAAAAAAAAATAGCATTCAGATCTAATACTATGTGTCTTTCTTGAATTTTCATATGGACTAGTGTGTCAACATATAGTGTTAAAAAAAGTTATTAACTAAGATAGTAGTGAAGCCTTCCTCACGTAAGAATATCAGGCTGCTGGCCAGGTGCGGTGGCTCACGCCTGTAATCCCAGCACTCTGAGCAGCCTAGGCAGGCGGATCACTTGAGGTCAGGAGTTCGAGACCAGCCTGGCCAACATGGCAAAACCCTGTCTCTACTAAAGATACAAAATTATCTGGGTGTGGTGGTGCATGCCTGTAGTCCCAGCTACTTAGGAGGCTAAGGCAGGAGAATTGCTTGAACCCGGGAGGTGGAGGTTGCAGTGAGCCAAGATCACACCACTGCACTCCATCCTGGGCCGACAGAGCGAGACTCCATCTCTTTAAAAAAAAGAAAAAAGGGAAGAATATCAACCTGCTGAATTCAAAATGCCAGAGATATAAATGCCCTCCGCCTTCTTACTGCCATCCCCCAGCATGGCACATTTCAAGATATTAAGGGATGGGAGTCAGGAGGAGGTGTAATTAGGCTGATTGGAACCTATTGTGCTGCTCTGGAGCACAGGCACCAAGCAGCCTTAGGGAATGAGTGCCTGAAGATCATTGGGAAATTATGTCCTCTTTCCAGAAAATAACGTAACAGAAATACTCCATCTATACTATTTCTCCCTTTCTTTGTTTTCCATCTCCCCTCCCCAATTTAATTGTGGTGCTTACAGTGTACCTTTAAAACTGACTTCATCATGCATTTGTTTCTTAACAGTTGCGAGAAAGAATCAAAGCTGGCAAAGGTGTGACTTCAGCTATTGACCTGTGTCGTTACCATGGAAACAAGGCACTGGAGGCCCTGGAGAGCTTTCCTCCCTCGGAGGCCAGATCTGCTTTAGAAAACATTGTGTTTGCTGTGACCAGATTTTCATGACATCAAATTAAAAAGACACTATTGTTAGCTGAAAATCCTAGGGAATGAGGTGATGGGGAGAGCTTTCATGAAGCATTAATGACTTTTAAAACATATGCATTTTTCCTTCCTTTTATCACATTGCTAAATGAGTTCTGCTTGCTTTTTGGAACTGCTACAAACAAAATTAGAAGAAAAAAAGGTCAAGCAGTTTTCACTTGTCACGCCAGAAGCACACTTGAGGCTGCAGTCACAGAAATAATTAATGAGATTCGCTCCTGTGACCTCAGCAAATGGACAGGAAATAAGTCCTTATTGATTGGACCGAGCCGGGGATGGCGCCAGGGCGGTGGCCTGTGGTTTTCCTTCTAGAGAGGACAAAGCAAGCTGGAAGCTGCAGGTGTCAAGAGAAACGCTCTCAATACCAACCAGGGCGGACTGTCAAATCAAAAACTAGTGACCAATTTGTCATAATGGAGAGTAGTTCAATGGATTAAGAAAAATATGTGTTATTTGTTGTCTTGCAATTATGTCTGTGGATTTTTTTTTTTTTTTTTTCAGATGGAGTTTTGTTCTTGTTGCCCAGGCTGGAGTGCAATGGTGCAGTTTTGGCTCACTGCAGCCTCCGCTTTCTGGGTTCAAGCGATTCACCTGCCTCAGCCTCCCAAGTAGCTGGAATCACAGGCGCCTGCCACCACGCCTGGCTAATTTTGTATTTTTAGTAGAGGTGGGGTTTCACTGTGTTGGCCAGGCCGGTCTCGAACTGCTGACCTCAGGTGATCCACTTGCCTTGGCCTCCCAAAGTGCTGGGATTACAGGTGTGAGCCACTGCGCCTGGCCCCATGTCTCTGGATTTATAATGTAGTATGAATATACTTTGTGCTTTATGGTTTTTATAATGTCTTTTTGGAGAAATTGCTGAAAAGTTGCCAAATATTTGAAGTAGGAGATTAAAATGTTATCAAATGTTAAATTAGTTATATTAGGAATAGTCTGTTTTTCTTTCTTGAAGATCAGTTTTTTTTTTTCAAACACATTTCAAATAACCAAA
>NW_016807314.1:0-1084 GCF_001698545.2 Rhinopithecus bieti
ATTCAGAACATAGGCATGGGCAAAGACTTCATGACTAAAACAGCAAAAGCAGTTGTAACAAAAGCCAAAATAGACAAATGGGATATAATTAAAGAACTTCTGCTCATCAAAAGAAACAATCATGAGAGTGGACAGGCAACCTACAGAATGGGAGAAAATGTTTGCAATCTATCCATTTCACAAAGGGCTAATATCCAGAATCTACAAAGAACTCAAACAAATGTACAAGAGAAAACAAACAACCCCATCAAAAGTGGGCAAAATACATGAACAGACACTTCTCAAAAGAAGACATTTATGCAGTCAACAAATGTATGAAAAAATGCTCATCATCATTGGTCATTAGAGAAATGCAAATCAAAATCATTAATGAGATAACATCTCACACCAGTTAGAATGGCGATCATTAAAAGTCAGGAAACAGATGCTGGAGACGATGTGGAGAAATAGAAACGCTGTTACACTGTTGGTGGGAGTGTAAATTAGTTCAACCATTGTGGAAGAAAGTGTGGCAATTTCTCAAGGGTCTAGAACCAGAAATACCATTTGATCCAGCAATTGCATTACTGGATATATACCCAAAGGGTTATAAATCATTCTACTATAAAGACACATGCACACATATGTTTTATTGCAGCACTATTCACAACAGCAAAGACTTGGAACCAACCCAAATGCCCATCCATGATAGAATGGATAAAGAAAATGTGGCACATATACACCGTGGAATACTATGCATCCATAAAAAGAATGAGTTCATGTCATTTGCAGGGACATGGATGAAGCTGGAAACCACATTCTCAGCAAACTAACACAGGAACAGAAAACCAAACACCACATGTTCTCACTCATAAGTGAGAATTGAATAATGTGAACACATGGACACAGGGAGGGGAACATCACACACTGGGGTCTGTCGGGGGTGGGGGACTAGGAGAGGGATAGCATTAGGAGAAATACCTAATGTAGATGACGGGTTGATGGATGCAGCAAACCCCCACGGCACAAGTATACCTATGTAACAAACGTGTATGTTGTGCACATGTACCCCAGAACTTAAAGTACAATACTAAAAAAAAAGAAA
>NW_016807315.1:0-6324 GCF_001698545.2 Rhinopithecus bieti
AAAAAAAAAAAAAATTATTTTTTGAGACGGAGTCTCACTCTGTCGCCCAGGCTGGAGTGCAGTGGTGCCATCTCGGCTCACTGCAACCTCCGCCTCCCGGGTTCAAGCAATTCTCCTGCCTCATCCTCCCAAGTAGCTGGGATTACAGGCGCCCGACACCACGCCTGGCTAATTTTTGTATTTGTAGTAGAGATGGGGTTTTACCATGTTGGCCAGGCTGGTCTCAAACTCCTGACCTCAGGTGATCCACCCACTTTGGCCTCCCAAAGTGCTGGGACCACAGGCGCAAGCCACTGGGCCTGGCCTAGTCTTCTTTATAGCATTAAGAGATCATACTTTTTATGGAGTAAGAAACTATAAATACCACTCCTTGTTCATATTTCCAGAAATCTCTTTTATTTCTTTAGATATATAAACACTGTTACTTTATATTCTCTCTGATAATTCCAGGATCTGGGTCTACAGAGTCTATCTGTTGCTTCTACTGGGTCTCATAGTGTGTTGTTTCCTGTGGTGTTTATGAATTTTTAAAACCGTAGATCTCGGGCCGGGCGCGGTGGCTCAAGCCTGTAATCCCAGCACTTTGGGAGGCCGAGACGGGCGGATCACAAGGTCAGGAGATCGAGACCATCCTGGCTAACACGGTGAAACCCCGTCTCTACTAAAAAATACAAAAAAAAAAACTAGCCGGGCGAGGTGGCAGCGCCTGTAGTCCCAGCTACTTGGGAGGCTGAGGCAGGAGAATGGCGTAAACCCGGGAGGCGGAGCTTGCAGTAAGCTGAGATCCAGCCACTGCACCCCAGCCTGGGCGACAGAGCAAGACTCCGTCTCAATAAAAAAAAAACTGTAGATCTCATTTTCTTTTTTCTTTTCTTTTCTTTTTTCATAGAGATGGGGTCTCTCACTGCGTTGCCCAGGCTGGTCTCGAACTCCTGGCCTCAAGTGCTGGCATTCCAGGCGTGAGCCACCATGCCCGGCTAAGATGTTCCTTTTCCTTGGAACTTGATCAACACAAAATCCTGAGGCCTGGTGTGGTGGTGTTCCTCTGGGGCAGATTCTCAAATGGGGACGCTTCTGCCCCAAGGACACATTTAGACGTCCTGAGACATTTCCGGGTGTCATAACGGTGTGCACGCACATGTATATACCTGCACATGCTACTGGCACCTCGTGGATAGAGCCCAGGGACGCTGCTCACATCCTGCAAGGAGACTGACCCGCCCTGTGTCCTTAGGGCGGGCTCCCGGCAGGGTCTGCATGTGCCTCTGCCAGCCACCTAGACCCTGCCAGTCAGGGCTACTTTAAATTCTCCCCTCGTGGTCTCCAGGGCCACACACTAGCCTAATTTTAAGCTGTAAACTTGGAGGACCTATTTTTTTTCACCTTGCACGGAACACCAAGGCTGAGAGGCAGTTTTCTGGAGGTGCCAGCCTGTCTCACATTTCCGCTTTAGCTGCGGGGTCCAGCTCTGTGGGCAGTCTCCTGATGAAGTCACCCCGGGACAGACACTGTTCTGTCTCCTGCTTCCAGCCCTCTAAAGATGCCAGGATTCCCTAGGGCATGGCAGGCACCCTCAAAGGCAGACCCCAGCCTGCTGACGGGGGGGCTTCTCCCCGGCTGCCACTGGCCCACCCACTGCACTGCAGTCCACCTGGTGCTGGGGCTGTGGGACACAGGCCCTCAGGATCTGCTCCCTTTCCTGCCCAGGAGATCCAGGCCTGGCATCCTTATGTCTCCTGGAAAGCCCACTCCCATCCTCAGGGTAGGAGGGCAGCTGTACGCTGGGCTGGCTTGGGCCTGTCCTGGGACACCCCTGCAGGCCAGGTGCAGCTGGGGATGTGGCTCAGTGGGGTTGCTGTGGGCAGGTTAGCATGGAGCTGGGTTCCGGAAGGGAGTTGCCCCGCTGCCTGCCAGGACCCCTCCTCTGAGACAGGTGCCTTGTGGGACAGTGTACCAAAGTGCCCTGGACATGAGGGGTCCCTGCGCCCCACACACGGACCCCACATCAGGTTCCTGTGCACCACACACACTGCCTCCCCATCAGGGCCCTAGGCTGCCGAACCCATCCATGATGTTGCCGTGCCCCTGGTTCTGGTAGCACTGGGGCCCTCCAGGCTGGGCTGAGCAGGGGCCCCCCACCAGTGTGTACCCCAGCACCAGCGGGAGTGGGCCTGGGCAGGGGGACAGGAATGACATCCAAGGGCACCTGCGCCAGCCTCCTCCTGTACCCTGGGGGTTCTCGTTTTCCTTGGCTGAGGGAAGTGGCCTCTCCCAGCTGAAATCTGGGGTCAGGCTGGGCATGAGAGGAAAGCGGGGTGAGCAGGACCCCAGACCTTGAGAATCCTGAGTCCGGGGGGACAGGCTTTGCCTATGACGTGCCTGGGAGCTGTTTGGGGGCCCTCCTGGGGAGCCAGGCTCACAGGTTGTTGTGTGGGACTCAACGTGGGGCAGTGTCGTGGCCAGGATGAGGAAGGCCATCACCCCAGGGTCTGCGGGAGGCACATGCAGGCCAAACTCTCGCCCACCTGGCACCCTGATCCGCTGCAGCCAGAGTCCCTCAGCCTTGGCCAAGACCTGAAGTCCAACTGCTATCCCTGGGGCTTCCCTGCCAGGTGGGCACCCCCCGCTTACAGGCCATCCCCACCCCCTCCATCTGCTTCCGTCCGAGCTACAGCCACCTTGTCCTGGTGCCCTGGTTGAGGGGGGAAGCTGCCCTTGGACCCGCGTCGGAGCCGCCCCGCGCCCTCTGCTGGCCGTTGTCGGAAGTGCAGCCTGGCGAGAGCAGTGTCTTTCCCTGGAGATGGGACCCAGGGCAGCACCGCTGGAAACGGGGGGCGGTAACTCGTGGAGGGGTCCCCCACTGTCCACTGACAACGGCGGTAGTAGCTGCGGACTATGCGGACTCAAGAGAGTCCCAGCCCATGTCAGCACCAGGAGCCAAAACAGAGTCAAGGGCTTGGTGCAGGGGCCAGTCGGAGGCAGGCCTGGGGAGCCCATCTGGCAAGGGGGGCAGGAAGGTGCCCACTCCGGGACTGTGCCTGGGCCTGCCGGGGGTCTCCAGCCAGAGAGGGTGGGTGCGATGGGACGCACACCCTCGAAGGGCTGAGTGCCAGGTCGGCCCTGGGGGCCCGCGCTGCCCACACGGACTAGATGAAGGTGGAATCCAGAGTGCCCCCCTCGTCCTGTTGGCTCAGGGCGCGGGCCTCAAACAGCTGCTTAATGAGCGCTGACTTCTCTTGCTCCAGCTGCGTGATGCGCTCACTCTTCTCGGTCACCTCCTGGGCAGGTGCGCAGTTGGTCAAGGCCTGCGGATCCCCACCCCCGCACCCCTCCCGGCTGCCTTACCCGGATGAGGAGTCACCCACCCACACCCCTCCCGCGCCTGCCCTACCTGAGTGAGGAGTCGGTTCTGCTCCTTCAGCATGAGGATGGTCTGCTGCTGCCAGCCCAGGGGTGAAGTGGATGTCAGGGCAGGGCAGGGGGGCTCGGAGGAGGACGGGGGCAGGGCCTGCGGGAGGGCAGGATTAGGCAGGTCTGGACGAGGGCCCGGAAACACTAAACTGGCCTGGGCCCCAGCGTGGGCATGGGGGTTTGGGGTACACTCACCCGACTGGCACAGGCTGCAGCCAGCAGCTCCCCCAGGCACCGGGCCACCTCCTGTACCTTGGGCAGTAGCCGCCCCAGTGGGCGGGGGCTCCCTGCAGCCCCACAGTCCTGGGAAGAAAGCAGAGGACGAGTGGTCAGAGAAAAGGGCCAGCCAGGGCCAGCATGGTGCCCTGACAGGGGTTCCCATAGGTGGCTCTCCTGCCTCCTGATGCTGCAGAGAGCCCAGAGGGATCCCAGGGGCATTGCTGACATGGGATGGGAGGTCTGCCTAAGGCGCCTTAGGCCCTAGGAGTGGGGCAGCCACGGGGGGAAAAAGGGATGTCCCAGCACCCTGGGTGCAATCGACAGCCACTGTGTCTGGGAATAGGGGCAGCCATAATGCCCAGGGGTGCCTGGGGTTAGCTGGGGTCTCCAAGTGTGGGGACCTGGGGACAGGGCGGTGGCACTCACAGCACTGGCTCTGCTCTGGCCCAGGCGGCGCTGGCGCTCCTGCACTCGTTGCAGCTGCTGCTGGTACCAGTCACGGCCCCGCGCCATCATCTCCAAACCCTGCAGCAGCACCTCCTTCTCCTGCTCCAGCTCCTTCATCTGCTTCAGCTGCAACACGTGCATGTACATGGAATGCCTGGCCCCAGTGAGCACGCACACGTCCATGCATGCATGAGCTTGCCTGTGGGTGGGCACCAGAGTCACAGGCACAAATGCAGCAGCACATGTACACGTTTGCAAACGCAGGCACGGACGCACGCTTCTGAGGATACCTGCGTGTGTGAGCCCCGTAGGCCTGTTTGGAGCAGGAACCCCGTGCCTCCTGCTGAGGGGTCTTGGCCTTTCTTAGCCCTTCCACTCAGGCTTCCCTGGGGGAGGGGTGACTGACCCTTCAGCTGAGCCCACCCTCCCGAGGTCCACCTGTGGTGAACACACAGCTGGGGAGCCAGACTGGCTTGCAGCAGTGACCTCGTGAGGCGGGCTGGGCAGCTACCATAGCTGCCCTAAACGACCTCTTGACCTCCCTCTGCCTGACCCTGGGCCGTCCCTCCAGGGGATTCAAGCCCACGTGGGGAGAGAGATGTGCAGAGCTGACTGTACTTCCACAATGGACTCCCCCAGGCTCAAGGCCCTCCTGCTCCCATCCCAGCCTCCAGCCTCCAGACAAGATGGAGAGCCCCACAGAGCCCCAGCCCCTGCTCACCAGGCCGCAGTCCACGCCGCTGGTGATAGTGTGCCTCCGACGTTCCCCTCGGGCACGGGGGGCCCGCCGGGCATCCCCTGAGTCCACCTCCAGGGCCCTGCAGGCCACTGCACCTATTGTGGAGAGGCATGGGACCGGCTCACCTCCAGACCAGCCTGGCCAGGCTCTGCTGAGGTGCAGCAGCCTCCACATCTCAGCCCACCCTTGAGGTCTCGGGCACCAGCCTAGCATGGCCCATGCGTAGCCTCTGTGCCAGGCTGGAGTTTGGTCCCTCTCCCCTGCCCCAGCTCCTCACACTGGCTTGGGGAGGGTTGTGCCACCAGGCCCGCAGATTTGCTCATACACACACCCTGCCCCATCGCTCCGTGAGCTCCCTGGGGCCAGGAGCCTCGTCCAGCTCTTTTCTGCACTCCCAGTGCCCAGAACATCGCAGGCACAGCCTGGGTCTCCAAGGCGGCTGGGTAAGGGAGGAGTGGGCGGGGATTCTGGTCCTGACTACGCCTCTCCCATCTGCACGGGACCCTGCAAGGCAGCAGGAGATGTGGATGTGAATGATGGAAACCTAACTTTTCTCAGGATGGTGATTCTGATAGAAAGTTAGTCCTGCACGGCCGGGCACAGTGGCTCATGCCTGTAATCCCAGCACTTTTGGGGACCAATGTGGGTGGATCACTTGAGCTCAGGAGTTCAAGACCAGCCTGGGCAACATGGCAAAATCCCATTTATTCCTTTTTTTTTTTTTTTTTTTGAGATGTTGTTTTGCTCCTGTTGCCCAGGCTGGAGTGCAATGGCATGATCTCGGCTCACTGCGACCTCTGCCTCCCAGGTTCAAGTGATTCTCCTGTCTCGGCCTCCCCAGTAGCTGGGATTACAGACACCCGCTACCATGCCCAGCTACTTTTGCATTTGTTATTAGAGATGGAGTTTCACCATGTTGGCCAGGCTGGTCCTGCACTCCTGACCTCAAGTAATCCACCCACCTCAGCCTCCCAAAGTGCTGGAATTACAGGTGTGAGCCACAGCACCTGGCCGGCAAAACCCTATTTCTATTAGAAACATAGAAATTAGCCGGGTGCACTGGCACGCACCTGTGGTCCCAGCTACTTGGGAGGCTGAGGCAGTAGGATTGGTTGAGCGTGGGAGGCAGAGGTTCCACTGAGCCGAGATTGTGCCACTGCACTCCAGGCTGGGCAACACAGCAAAACCTTGTCTCAAAAAAAAAAAAAGTCCCTTGCCGGGCACGGTGGCTCATGCCTGTAATCCCAACACTTTGGGAAGCTGAGGGTGGGGGGGGATCAGTTGAGGTCAGGAGTTCAAGACCAGCCTGGCCAACATGGTGAAACCCCGTCTCTACTAAAATACAAAACAGCCCAGTGTGGTGACGGGCGCCTGTAATCCCACTACTCGGGGGGCTGAGGAGAATCGCTTGGACCTGGGAAGTGGAGGTTGTTGTGAGCCGAAATCGCGCCCCTGCCCCCCAGCCTGGGCAATAAGAGCAAAACTCAGTCTAAAAAAAAAAAAGAAAA
>NW_016807315.1:9596-18881 GCF_001698545.2 Rhinopithecus bieti
CGGCGGCGGCTGGTCCCCGGGCCGAACCGGGGCGCGCGTGGGGTCCCGGGGGCCGCCGTCGGCGCTCAGCAGGGAAGTGCGGAGGCCGGCCACGAAGCGCTCGAAGGTCAGGTAGCCGCTGGCCGGGGCCACCTGGCGCAAGCCCTCCAGCACCCCGCGGGGCAGCTCCCGCGCGTCGGTGCCCTGCCAGCGGGACTCGATCTCGCGCAGGTGCACGCAGCCGCGCCGCCGGTCGTCCAGGATGTCGAACAGGGTGCGCAGGCTCTGCAGGAAGGCGCGCGGCAGCCCCTCCGTGCCGGGCGCGAGTGCGAGGGGAGGCATGCGACCCCGCTCGGCCATGGCGGCCCCGGCCATGGGCCCCCGGGCTCGGTCCCCGCGTCTACCTGCGTGCGTCCCCGCGCACCCCACGGAGGGGCCGGCCCGGCAAGCTCAGCCCGCGGCGACAATAGCGACTACTTTTGAATGGGGCCCTCCTCGTAGCGTCAGCCCTCATTAACATGCGCCGCGGCCATTGGCCGAGCCCGTCCCATCTGCTCCCCGATTGGCTGAGAGACGGTTTGATTTTTTTTTTTTTTTCCTGCCAAGGAGCCCTGAGAGGCGCGCGGAGGCCCTGGGCAGGCGGAACCGGATCCCCCAGCTCCAGCTCCACTCTGGCCTCGCAGAGCTCCCTTTCTGCCCCGCCCCAGCCCCAGCAAACGTCCGGCCGTGGCTCCGCGCTATCTCGGATCCAGCTATGGCTGGCTGCCCCGGCCACCTCTCCAAGGGGCGGGGCCTGGCACCCTACAAGAAAACCTGTCCCCAGGTAGCCTCGTGGAGTAAGGATGGGAGCGCACCCCCTCTAAAGATCCCACTTTTCCCCTCTAGTTCCCTGGCCACAAGCACAGGTGACCCTGCGGCCCTCTTCTCTTCCACCAGGAGGGCCCCAAGAGGATCCTAGGCTCCAGCCAGCTGGGCGCTTCCCACTCACAGAGGCCTCTCTGTCCCCACTGCTGCTGGCTCCTCCTCTGGCCCCTCGGGACAGTCTGGCATGGCCTGCCCGCTGCAGGACAAAGCCACTTTCTCCTATGTCCCCAGATCCCCATCTGGTGACCAGCTCCCTCTGCCTCTTGCTCTTCTCTGCTCCTTCCCCTGGCTGGACACTTCAGCTGCTCTCCTGGTTCTCACAGCCCTGTCCCCCTGCCTCTGCTGTGTTTCCAGCTGGATCTCGTCACTCTGTCTTCATTTGGTCTGTCCACATGGGAGGTGAGACCAGGCCTTAGCCTGGGTTCTAGCCCTGGGAGCCCATCTCAGGGCTGGCCAGTAGAACCCTCTAGGCGCCAGGGAGGTGTTCAGGGTGCAGACACCCTCTCCGGACAGGGCCCCAACCGGAGACTTGCCTTGGCCCTCTGTGGGTCTCCCACCCTCCCTCCTGGGCAGGCCCCAGCTGGCGTGCCTACCTGGGCCTCTGTCCTCAGGCCTGAGCCACTGGTGCCTGTGTCTTAAGCTGTGGAGGCAGCTTCCCAGTTCAGGGAGTGTCCTGGGTCCACTTCTTTTCTGGGTCGCTCACTCTAAGTGGGACTCCTTCATGGTAAGGAATGTTGGAAAGACTTAAGAAGCTCTGAGCCTGGAGTAGCCCATCAGAGCTGGTTCCTGGAAGCCAGCTTCCCCTTTAATGGCAGGATCTGCTCAAAAACCCAGCACAAAGCCGAAGCGGGAGGATCACTTGAGCTCAGGAGTTCAAGACCAGCCTGGGCAACATAAGGCAACCGTATTTCTACCAAAAGTTTAAAAAATTAGCCAGGCACGGTGTTGCATGCTTGTGGTCCCAGGTACTTGGGAGACTGAGGTGGGAGGATCCCTTGAACCCAGGAGGTTGAGGCTGCAGTGAGCTGTGATTGAGCCACTGCTCTCCATCCTGGGTGACAGAGTGAGATCTTGTCTCAAAAACAAAACAAAACAAGCCAGCACAACACGCAAGCCCTTTGTTCAGCAGTCTCGCGTCCCCGTCCACAGCCCCCAGCATCCCCACACCTACCCTGTTTCCAGCACACCCCTCACCGCAGGTGCCAGGCCTGGGGTCCCTGCACTCCCTCACTTCCGGGCCCCTGTGCCTGGTGGCTCTTCTACCAGGAAGGCCTTTCCTCTCTGCTCCAGGCTGACTGCACCACATCCTTCAGAACTCTGCTCCGGTCCCAATCCCCCTCCCCCTGAAGCCTGCTTAGATAAAGCACCAGGGGCAGCTTTTTCCTGTCCCAGGGGTCCACGGCTATTTGGAAGCAGGGCAGGCCTCCCTCTAGGCCTGGCATTGGCCTGGCCCACAGTGGGTGCTCTGTGGATGGCACTGGGGAGCCTTATCCAGTGAAGTCACATGGGAAACACCATCCTTGAGTGGGCACCAAGCCAGGCCGAGGCCTAAGGGATGGGGAAGGGCTGGGAACAGCTCAGGGGGATGGCAGGGGAGGCCAGTGTGGATGTGGAGTCGGTGGCCAGCAGTGAGCAAAGCTGCTGCAGCTCAGGACAGCGTGGTCAGCAGTGTGTCGAGGCCAGGTCAGCCACGGCCCCGCATGGAACTGAACCCACCATGCCGACAAAACAAGGGCTTTTCACACCATCCAGAACCCTGGGGGAGGTGGCCCCAGCTGGCCCTTGGTCTGTGGGCTTTTCTGTGGCCCCTGGCTGGGTATTGGAGGAAGGTATAAAAAAAACTGGAGGCCGGGCGCGGTGGCTCAGGCCTGTAATCCCAGCTCTTTGGGAGGCTAAGGCGGGCGGATCACCTAAGGTCAGGAGTTCGAGAGCAGCCTGACCAACATGGAGAAACCCCATCTCTACGAAAAATACAAAATTAGCTGGGCCTGGTGGCACGTGCCTGTAATCCCAGCTACTCAGGAGGCTGAGGCAGGAGAATAGCTTGAACTCTGGAGGCGGAGGTTGCAGTGAGCTGAGAATGTGCCATTGCACTCCAGCTTGGGCAAGAGGCTGGGCATGGTGGCTGCAAGCTTTAATCACAGCACTTTGGGGAGGCTGAAGGGACGGGCGGACAGCAAGGTCCCAGGAGATCGAGACCAGTCCTGGCTAACGACGGGTGAAACCCGTCTCTACTAAAAAATTACGACAAAACGAGGCCCGGGCCGCGGGTGGCTCAAGCCTGTAATCCCATCATCTTTGGGAGGCCCGAGACGGGCGGATCACAAGGTCAGGAGATGAGGACCATCCTGGCTAACATGGTGGAACCCCATCTCTACCTAAAAAATGTACAAACAAACTAGCTGGGCGAGGTGGCAGGCGTCTGTAGTCCCAGCTACTCAGGGAGTGCTGAGGCAGGAGAATGGCGAGAAACCGTGGGAGGCGGGAGCTTGCAGTGAGCGAGATGCCGGCCAGTGCAGCTCCAGCCTGGGCGACACAGCGAGACTCCGTCTCAAAAAAAAACAAAAAACAAAAAACTAGCCGGGTGAGGTGGCAGACACCTGTAGTCCCCGCTACTCAGGAGGCTGGGGCAGGAGAATGGCATAAACCCGGCAGGCAGAGCTTGCAGTGACTTGGAGATCGGGCAACTGCACTCCAGCGCTGGGTGACAGAGCAACGACTCCCTCTCAGGAAAAAGAGAAGAAAAGAAAAGAAAAAGGCCAGGCGCGTGGCTCACGCATGTAATCCCAGCACTTTTGGGAGGCCAAGGCGGGCTACGGATGACAAGGTCAGGAGGATCAAGCGCATGCTGGCCGTAAGCATGTAGAAAGACCTGTTCCCTGCTAAAAATACAAAAAAAAAAAAAAAAAAAAAAAAAATTAGCCGGGCGCCGGGTGGCAGGCACCTGCCAGTCCAGGTACTCGGCGAGGCTGACGGCAGTCGGGAGAATGGTGTGGAACCCACGCGAGGGAGTTGCAGTGATCCAGGATGGGCGGCCAGCTGCCACTCCAAACTGAGCGACAGAGCGAGACCTGTCCCCCCCCCAAAAAAACAAGACTTGAGGGGCTGTGCCTGGCATGGGCGTAGGGACTAAGATGTGTCCTGCGTCCTTCCTCGTCCTGAGCTCTGGCCGACTTGCCTCTTGCACTTCCACTTCCAGCTGGCCTGATAGTTTCCCAACTGCTTCAGTTTTTAGTTGTTGTGTCCCACCCTGGAAGGTCCCATGCAGTCCCTTGTACTTTTTGGAGGCCCCATTCTTAGCTGTAATTGTGTTCTTCACGTGTTGGCAACCGGACCACTCTGGGCCAGAGGTGGCAGGAAGACTGGGCCCTCCTCTGTCCTCTGATGTATCCCCGAGCAGTGGGGCACAAGGGAAGACCTGGCAAACAGCGACCCAGCCCCTGAGCCTCCCAGGGCACCCGTCTGCTACTCATTGGCCTCTGAGCCTTAGGCCCTGCGTCCCCTGGAGCGTTCCTTTTGTGAAGTACAGGTTACCTGTGGCCACAAGGTGGAGTCCAGGGCGGTGCTGCCCCTCCTAGCCTTCCGAGCACTCCTACCTGTCTGCAGGCTCTGTCGGCCCGTGGGGGTAGGTCGGCTGCCTTCCCGGCTTCTGGTGCTGCACAGTGCCTCTGGCTGTACCAAACCTTGATTTTATCTAAATTCCTCTATTTACAGGCCACCCCGAACCACCTTGAGGCTGGAATTTGGAATCACCCTGCCTAGAGGGCCCAAGAGTTCGGTGTCCTGACACCTGCCCTCCAAGAGACACGGGCCTCCTGCGGCTGCCCAGCCTGCAGGGGGTGATCAAGGGTTTCCATGGACTCCTTGACCTGGGCGTGGAGCCTGCTCTGCTCACCTGATTCGCCATCGTGTGCCATGGCCTACCCTCCAACTCCAACCGTCATCTGAACTGATGTTCAACCACCACAAACTACTGGCAGTAGAACATGGCCACTTCATTCATTCATTTCATTCAGCCAAGTACTCCGCTGAACATGTTTGCTGTTGGCCGTCACCGGTGCAGGCTTGGGTTCAACACCGCTTGTTCAGGTCAGACCAAACATCTGATTTGAGTGGCTACTGGTGTGCTGGGGCATCTTGATCTGAGGTGATGGGGGGTAGAGCAGTGGCCTACAACGAAGCCCCCCTTGGGCTGACAAGGTGGCTCACACCTGTATCCGCAGACACTTTGGGACGGCGAGGCGGGTGCGAATCATGGTGGTCAGGAGTTCGGAGACCAGCGGCCTGGCCAACCATCTCTACTAAAAATCTACAAAAGATTGCGCCCATGGCACTGGGTGCTGGCTCAGCCTGGTGAATCCCAGCACCTTTGGGAGGGCTGCAGACGGCGCGATCACGATAGGTCAGGAGATCAAGACCATCGCTGGCGCTAAGCCGGGTGAAACCCCGTTCTCTACTAAAAAATACAAAAAAACTAGGGGGTGCTCGAGGCCACTGCATCCAGCCTTGGCGACAGAGCGAGACCTCCGTCTCACAGAAGAAAAGAATAAAGAACTAAAATGAAAAATAAAAATACAAAAAATAGCTGTAGTTGTGATCGGGTGCCTGTAACCCCAGCTACTCGGGAGGTGAGGCGAAGATCACTTGAACCCGGGAGGCAGAGTTGCAGGTGAGCCGGATGATTCCGACCACGCAGCGCAGCGCTGGGCGACGAATTGAGGACACTGCTCAAAACAAAAAACACAAAACAAACAGCAAACTGCCCGCCGTTGTGTGCACGTCGGTTCACAGGGAGTCAGGCAGCTGAGGGAATGCAGGGAAAGGCAGGCCTTGGGCACGGGATGGGAAGTGGGTCTGCCGAGTGGGTGTGGGCCTAGAGAGCTGAGGCCTGACCCAAACCTGTCCCCAGCCACACGTTTCTCTGGGGACATCAGCAGTCGCAGGAAGGAGGAACAGTGAAAGTGCAGAGACCCCGAGGCAGGCCCAAAAAGCAACTCCATGCAGGGGTTCCAGGAGAATGCATCTGGGCCTTGCCCCGCGCGGTAAAGCCCCCTTCCGGAAGCTCAGTGAGGCAGGTGTGTTGGAAGGTGGGGCAGAACCCACTGCAAGAGTACACAACTGGCCTGAGGGAGTCACGGGCCGGCGTGAGATGTATACTTTCATTTGGGTCCTAGGGATCATCATCATAACGGTGTGTGAACCAGAGCAACTCCATCTTGAATGGGACGGCTGGGTAAAATAAGGCCGAGACCTACTGAGCTGCGTTTTCTGGATGGTTAAGGGATTCTAAGTCACGGCATTAGATTCTTGTGCCGAACATAGGAGGTCGGCCACAACGGATACAGGGTCATAAAGACACCCGCTCCTTTGCTGATAAAACACGTTCGCAGGCATAAAGAAGCCGAGCCAAAAACCCACCACAAACCAAGAGTCAATGAGAGGGACCCTCTGGTTGTCCTTCACTGCTGCACTCCCACAGCGCCATGACAGCTTTACAGATGCAATCGCAATGTCAGGAAGTTACCCTATATGGATCTACAAAGGGAGCGCATGAATTATCCATCCCTTCTTTAGCACATCATCCAAAAAAAGCATAAAAATGGGGCAATCAGCAGCCCTCAGGGCTGGCTCTGGTCTGTAGGAGTAGCCATCTTTATTCCTGTTACTCTTCCTAATAACTTGCTTTCGCTTTACTCGTACGGGCTTGCCCGTGAATTCTCCTTGTGCAAGATCCAAGAACCCTCTCTTGGAGTCTGGATAGGAACCTCTTCCCTGTAACGCACAAGTTTTGTTTGTGTTGATGTGTTTTTGTTTTTTTGTTTTGAGACGGAGTTTTGCTCTCGTTGCCCCAGGCTGCCGGCCGCAGTGTACAGGATCGGGGCATGACCATTTGCTCATGGCAACCTCCCCCTCCCAGCGGTTCAGAGGTATTCTCCTGGCCTCAGCGCCGCTGGCAGTAGCTGGGTTATAGGTATGCAACACCACGCCTGGCTAATTTTGTATTTTAGTAGAGACGAGGGTTTCGGCCACACTTGGTCAGGCTGGTCTCAAACTCCCAACCCTCAGGTGATCCGCGCCGCCTCAGCCTTCCAAAGTGCTGGGGATTACAGAGAGCCGAGCCGCTCCTGGCTTCTTTTTTTTTTTTTTTTTTTTTTTTGTTTGTTTTTTTGAGACAGAGTTTCGCTTCTTGTCCACCCGTCTGGGAGTGCGCGAGGTGGTGCAATCTCGGGCTCACTGCAAGACCATCCACCCTGCGTGGGTTCTGAGTGATCTCTCGTGCCTCATCCTGTCCCGAGTAGCTAGGGACTATACAGGTCAGCACGGCCAGCCACACCTGCAATTTTTGCGCTACTCTTTTAGTGGGAGAACGGGTGCGGTTTTGCACCACGGTTGTGAGGCTGGGTCTTCGAACTCCTGGGGCTCAAGCGATGCCATGCGGCTGCCTTTGGTCTTCCGCCACAGGTAGTTTGAGGGGGGACGAGGCGGTGCAGCCACCGGCAGCCTGGCCACCATTGGAAGTTCTTTTTAAGCAGGTCAGTATGTATTGACTTTGTGAGGTTACGTGATAGTTTTAGCGGACGGAAAGACGAAAAAACGGCATGCAGCAATAAACGCACGCCAAAACCTCACACGAGACAAAAAAAAAAAGCAAGAAACAAAAAAAAAAAAAAAGAAAAAAGAAAAGGCAAAAAAAGCAAGAGAAAAAGACCAAACAGAAAAAAAACGAAACCACAAACAAAAGCATGAAGAGAACCGTAAAAAGTTGAAATAAAAACAAAAGATGGTTTGGCCGCGACAAGCTGGCAGAAATCTACCGCTTTCATATTTTTCACAATTGCAACATACGATTTTATTTCTTATTGTTTAGTTGAAATGAAGCTTGGCCGCGTGGCGGCGGTGGCTCAAGCCTGTAATCTCGCGAGTGTTGGAGGCTGAGCACGGTGCGGGATCTACGAGGTCCAGAGGCAGATCGAGACCATCCTGCTACACGGTGAAACCCCATGCTCTACTAAAACAATCAGCAAAAATCTAGCGCGGGCGAGAGGCGGGGCGCCGTTGTAGTTCCAGGCTACTCAGGAGGCTTGAGGCAGGAGATATGCGTGAATGCCGGGAGGCGGGAGCTTCGCAGTGAGCTGAGATCGCCACTGCACCTCCGATCCGGCAGCGCCGCCGTCAGAGAGGAGACAAAAAAAAAAAGAAAAAAGAAATGAAGTCTCACTCTGTCTCCCAGGCTGGAGTGAAGCGGAGAGATCTCGGCTCACTGGAACCTCCGCCTCCTGAGTTCAAGGGATTCTCCTGCCTCAGCCTCCCGAGTAGCTGGGACTACTGGCACCCTCCATCACGCCCGGCTAATTTCTGTATTTTTAGTAGAGACGGGGTTTCACCATGTTGGCCAGGTTGGTCTCGAACTCCTGATCTCAGGTGATCTCCCCCCCACCACTTCGGCCTTTCAAAGTGCTGGTATTACAGGCGTGAGCCACCGCGCCGACCACAAGCAAGGTATTTTAAAACCTGATAGTAAAATAACAATGTAGGCGAGGGGCTGCAGACTGCTCTGGTCACCAGGCAATGGGAAGGTGGACGGGTGTGCGGGAGGGAGCCCCAAGTCACAGGGTGGCTTCTTGCGGATGCTGTGCTGGCATCCCGGCACACGGTCTGGCTCCATCCTCCCAACAGCTCAGCCGTAGCCCAGGCCTCTTCAATGCATCCTGGACGGTTGTCTCTGCACCAGGAGGTTTCTGCCCGAGTCTTGGTTAGTGAAAAGCTGGCCATGCCACTCTCTTTTTCAAAGCCCATGCTGGGACAGAACCTAGCTTTCCCCTGTGGGGCGTCCCCGGGGCCTCTTCCTCCCTTAGCTCAATGGTCGGTTTCTCCACCCACGCCAGCGGGCGCGACCTAGAGGGTCCTGGGATCCCTCGCGGCAGGGCGCGGAGTGGACAGGGCGGGCACGGGTCAGGGGCCTGGAGCAGGGCTGGAACCGAGACGGGAGCTCGAGGGACCAGGCCCGGGCCAGACACTGGAGCGGGTCCAGGGGACGGAGAGGGACGGGGGACAGACTGGAGAGATGAGGCTGGGCCTGTCTCGAGTCTCGGACAGGACGCGGGGGTGCTGAGGGGACGTGGACAGGGCGGGGTCAGAGAGAACCCGGACGGAGTCGGGGTCGCGTAGCGGGGGTGGGCGGGCTCCGGGGCAGGACGCGGGGCGGGGTCGAGGCGGGGCGCCCTGGGCCCGCCCCGCTGGGGGGTCTGCACCGCCCGTCTGGTCCCGTGACGCTGGTCTGTGGCGCGGGTCACGAGTCCCAACTCGACGGACGGCAGCAGCGACATGGCGTCGGAGCAGGACGTGCGCGCCCGGCTGCAGCGCGCTGGCCAGGAGCACCTCCTGCGCTTCTGGGCCGAGCTGGCGCCGGAGTCGCGAGCCGCGCTGCTGGCGGAGCTGGCG
>NW_016807316.1:0-1086 GCF_001698545.2 Rhinopithecus bieti
GAAACTAGAAACGACTGCTCAACGAAATAAAAGAGGACACAAAGAAATGGAAGAACATTCCATGCTCATGGATAGGGAAGAATCAATATTGTGAAAATGGCCGTACTGCCCAAGGTAATTTATAGATTCAATGCCATCCCCATCAAGCTACCAATAAGTTTCTTCACAGAATTGAAACAAACTACTTTAAAGTTCATATGGAAACAAAAAAGAGCCTGCATTGCCAAGACAATCCTAAGCCAAAAGAACAAAACTGCAGGCATCACGTTACCTGACTTCAACCTATACTACAAGGCTACAGTAACCAAAACAGCATGGTACTGGTACCAAAACAGAGATATAGACAAATGAGACAGAATACAGCCCTCGTAAATAATACCACACATCTACAACCATCTGATCTTTGACAAATCTGACATAAACAAGAAACAGGAAACCTGACAAAAACAAGAAACCTGACAAAAACAGGAAACAACAGGTGCTGGAGAGGATGTGGAGTAATAGTAGTACTTTTACACTGTTGGTGGGACTGTAAACAAGAAATGGGGAAAGGATTCCCTATTTAATAAATGATGTTGGGAAAACTGGCTAACCATATGTAGAAAGCTGAAATTGGATCCCTTCCTCACACCTTATACAAAAATTAATTCAAGATGGATTAAAGACTTTAATGTCAGACCTAAAACCATAAAAACCCCAGAAGAAAACCTAGGCGATACCATGCAGGACATAGGCATGGGCAAGGACTTCATGACTAAAACACCAAAAGCAATGGCAACAAAAGCCAACATTGACAAATGGGATCTAATTAAACTAAAGAGCTTCTGCACAGCAAAAGAAATTATCATCAGAGTGAACAGGCAACCTACAGAATGGGAGAAAATTTTGCAATCTACCCATCTGACAAAGGGCTAACATCCCGAAGCTACAAAGAACTTAAACAAATTTACAAGAAAAAAAATCAAACAATGCCATCAAAATTGGGCAAAGTATATATACAGACATTTCTCAGAAGAAGACATTTATGCAGTCAACAGACACATGAAAAAATGGTCATCATCACTGGTCGTTAGAGAAATGAAAATC
>NW_016807317.1:0-1088 GCF_001698545.2 Rhinopithecus bieti
CGCCCCCCCTCCCGCGACGCACGGCGCACACCTAGCACCCGGCGCTCTCCGGGGCCCCGGCCCTCCGCGGCCACCCAACGCCCCGGACCCAGCTTCCTTCTACGAGAGGCGGAAATCTTAAGAGTCTCAATGGGAGCAAACTATTAAGCCAGAGGCCCGCGACCCCGTTATTCTCCCATCTCCCATGCCCACTTTCCCGACCAGCGCTCCGCGGCCCACGCCCCAGCCCTGCCCTAGCCTGTCCGCCGCTCATCACGCTTCTCATATAGATCCATGCACACGCAGGCAATCGCTCCCCTCCCTCCGCCTGTCACCAGCCCACGCCTCCCAGCCTGTAAAGCCTTCATCACCGGCTTCATCTGTGTGCTCCTTTGCTCCTCCTCGCCCTCTGCTTCTTCCCGTCCATGTCGCCGTCTCCAGCCTTCCAAGATCAGCCTATCCCTATATAAATATAACCCGATCCATCCACCCACCCACACCCTGGCCCTACCCCCACCACCCTTCCCTCCCTCAAGTCTCAGCCCTTCCACCGCATTCCTTTTTGAGACTGCATCCGAGAATCCTTTCTGGACTGGGAATGTACCTGACTCTGTAAATGTGAGCACAAAACCCCCTCCACCGCCGAGTTCCTTCTCCCGTACCCTATCACGTTCGTCCTTGGCCTCAGGCTAATCCTCAACTGCCCAAACCTGGAGCTCAGATTGAGAGTAACGGAGGGGGTGTGGGGGAAGGCTGTCCTCCAGGCCTCTTTGCCGCTCCTGGCTAATGGCTCAGAGACACATTTCAAGACAAGGACCCAGCCAAGCGCGGTGGGCTCACGCCTGTAATCCCAGCACTTTGCGAGGCTGAGGCGGACGGATCACCTGAGGTCAGGAGTTCGAGGCCAGCCTGGCCAACATGGTGAAACCTGTCTCTATTAAAAATACAGAAATTAGCCAGGCGTAGTGGCGCGCGCCTGTAATCCCAGCTACTCGGAAGGCAGGAGAATCGCTTGAGAACCTGGGAGGCAGAGGTTGCAGTTAGCCGAGATCGCGCCAGCTGCATTCCAGCTTGGGGGACAGAGCAAAACTCCTACCCCCACCCCCACC
>NW_016807318.1:0-1089 GCF_001698545.2 Rhinopithecus bieti
AAAAAAAAACCACAGGTTCTGTTTTATTTCCACAATAGGTATCTAAAAGATATATTTTTAAAAAGCAGCTTCTTCAAGAAACAGAAGATTTGGGTTTCTCTAACAAAGAAGGTGTCACAATTAAAAGAAAAGCAAAGACAAGACAACACTGGGTGTCACGGTCTAGGCAAGGTCCTGTCAGATCAGGTAGCTACTTTTCACACTTGATCTGGAGAACTCTGAGAACTGACAAGAAAAGAATGTAGAAGGATGAGACAACTAAAATAAACACAGTATAAACAGTCCACCAGGTGGATTCAAATTGATAACTACCTGGTTTTTGTTGTTGTTGTTGTTGTTGTTGTTGTTGTTGTTGTTGTTTGGTAACATTCTTTGAAACTGTTACTGGAAGTAAGACCCTCTGGAAAACATGTAACTGGTTAGCTGGTTCAATTAACTACAGGACACCCACTATGTTTCAAGCCAAATTATCATCCTTTATATTCTTTTCAGCTCAATCTCCTTTTACTTATGCTCTCAGTCAACAAACCTTTACTGACTACCCACTATATGCACAGTACTATACTGAAACCTATACATATATAGCTGTTCAGAAGAAACTATTGATCACAACAAAGTCTTAGTAACTTCAGGCTCCATTAAGAAAGTTTTTTCAGAAATACAATTTTGAAGTAGAATTGTTATATATTTTAAATCAACTAATATATTATCTACTAAGACTATTGTTTAAAAATACCTATACTCATTCAGTTTTTCATATAGCCAAGAAACTCAGATACACAGTTGAATGCTAGATAATAATCTATAATGACCTATAAGTAAAAAGCATTTATTTTAAAACATGAAATTTATCATTATCTTTATTCAAATCACTTTTGTTACCAGCCCCCTTTGAGCTCCCTGGCATTACTGATGGAAGCAGGTAGATATCACATTAACTTGCGATAAGAAAACTAATGGAAATATTAACTTACAAAAAGGTGTGCTAAATTAAATTTTCTTCCAGTTTTCAAATTCTATAATTCTCAGTCAGTGTCAAATAACCTTTAAAAACTATATAAACTTCTAAAAGGTATTTGAAAGTTTTTT
>NW_016807319.1:0-1088 GCF_001698545.2 Rhinopithecus bieti
TTGAGGGCATTATGCTAACTGAAATAAGCCAGTCACAGAAAGACAATATACTGTATTATTCTACTTGTATGAAATATTAGAGAAGTCAAAGTCATGGAGTCAAAAAGAATGGTTGTTGCCAGTGACTGTGCAGAGAAAGAAATGGGGACTTATTGTTTAATGGGTACAGTGTTTTAATTTCACAAGATGAAAAGAGTTATGGATGAATGGTGGTAATGGCTGTACAACATAATACATACCTTTCATACTACTGAACTATACATTTAAAAATGGTTAAGATGGTTAATGCTATGTGTATTTTGCTGCAATAAAATATTGAAAAGAATTATATGCCAAAATAAATTCAAGATGAAGTAAAACACATACACCAGGAGACAGAGAGAGAGAGAGAGAGAGAGAGAGAGAGAGACAAATAATATAACTATTAAGAGCAAATGTGGTGTAGCAGTTAGGATTAGTTTAGGTTAGCGTATTTTTTAAAGATTCAAAATAAAAGTGACTTAAATATGATAGCAATTATATTCCTCACATAAAAAGAAGCCTGGATGTAGGGAGGCAGGGCTGTGGAGGTAGCTTTACTGTGACATTAAGGATCTAGGGTCATATCTTCTGTTCTGCCACCCTTAGCGTGGAACATTATCAAGGTCTCTCATAGTTTAATATGGCTGCTAGATCTCCAGCCATTTCAGGAGCAGGAACAAGAGAGAGAAGTCTTTTAAGGTTTCCCAGAATTCCCACCTAACATTTCTGTTTATTTCTCACTGGTCAAATAGACAACAAAAAATTACATGCTCCCATGGTCACAACCTGATGCAAGAATGTGAGCCATCAGAAATAATCGTTCTCTATCTAAAGAGGACAGAATATTGGAGTTATAGCCTCTGCCACAAAATGGGTGAATTTTAAAACATAATCTCAAAGTGGGGAAAAATTTTATAAGAATAACAGAATACTAAGAAGTTATGGAAGAGAAAATGCTTATGTTGCATATATAATTTTAAAAATTGCATTAAAAAATTACCATGAATAAGTCAAATTATAAATTTATTATAATTTTAAAATAAATTATATAAATTATATAATTATTT
>NW_016807320.1:0-1186 GCF_001698545.2 Rhinopithecus bieti
CACTGTAAGGTTCAAAGGCTCCAGAATATCACTTCGCAGACTAAAAAAAAAGTGTTATGATACTACTCAATGAATATAGAACCTTAACTGTGTGAGTGAAATTCATGTGACACAGAGCAGTTTCACAGAAAGCATCCTTCTGGTTTCTCTCTGACGTTATTTCTTTTTCAGGATATTCTAAAGAGCGTTTCCTAATGTCCTTTCTCAGATTCCACAGAAACAGTGATTTCAAACCACTCAATCCAAAGAATGATTTAACTCTATGAGATGAATACAAACATCACAAAAGAGTTGTGCAGAAAACTTCTCTTCAATTTTCGATGAAAAACATTTCCTTGCCTCACACAGGTCTCTGGTCACCACTTATGATCCCTTTGCAGAGGCCTCAAAGACCGACTTTCAAACTGGGAAATGTAGAGTAAGCTTTAACACTGTGAAAAGAATGGACATGTCAGAGAGCAGTTTCTTCGAGTGATTCTTTCTGTTTTTTATTGGACGACATTTCACTTTTTGCCATAATCTTCAATGTGTCTGAATATCACTTTTATGATTTTCCAGGAACAGTGTTAAACTGTGCCTTATGAGAAGAAAGTTATAATTCCCTGAGTGGAATGCACACATCACCAAGCGATTTCTCAGAAAGCTTCTCTCCAGTTTTTATCTGAATCTATTTCCTCTTTCACCATAGGCCCGAATGTGATCCCAAATATCCCTTCATGGATCCATCCACGAGGTGGTTTCCAAGCTGCATATTGTGAAGAAAGCTTCATCTATGTGAGATGAATAAACATAGCAAAATGCAGTTTCATAGAAAGCTTCCTTCCAGTTTTTATCTGAAGATATTTCCTTTTTCACCAGAGTCCAGAAAGTGCTCCCGAAAGTCCTTTGTGGATCCGTCCATGACAGTTTCCAAGCTGTGTAATTTAAACAAAGCTTTATATATGTGAGATGATTACAGATATCACAGAGTAGTTTCCTTGAAAGCTTCTTTCCAGTTTTTGTCTGAGGCTCTTTCCCTTTTCACCATTGGCATCAACACACTCCCGTATGTCACTTCATATCTGTTTCATCAAAAGGGTTTCCCTGACGCTGCATGAGAAGAGAGGTATAACGCAGTGACTGGAAAGCACACGTCAGAAAGCAGTTCCTCGGAAGCTTCTCTCCATTTACGGTCTGAACATATTTC
>NW_016807321.1:0-4789 GCF_001698545.2 Rhinopithecus bieti
CTGGGATGTATGACGTCCCCATCATCGTCACAGACTCTGGAAACCCTCCCCTGTCCAACACATCCATCATCAAAGTCAAGGTGTGTCCATGTGACGACAACGGGGACTGCACCACCATTGGTGCAGTGGCAGCGGCTGGTCTGGGCACCGGCGCCATCGTGGCCATCCTCATCTGCATCCTCATCCTGCTGAGTGAGTGTGGCTGAGCACCAGGGTGGGTGGGGTCATTGCAGATATGAGTGCCCTGTCTCAGGGATGGTGGGCAGAGTGGGGCCTGGGTTTCACCCTCAGCCCGCGTCTCTCAGCCTTATCTGTCAGGAGCCCTTCAGAAATGCAGCTGAACTGGTCCATATGACAATGGGAAATTGGAGCCTCCCATTACTCTCAAGGCTGGAGGTGCAGGCTGGCCCAAGCATCTCCCATGGCCTGGCCCCTTTCCATGGCTCCACTCTGCCTCCCAGAGCCCGTGTCCTGAAGCTGTTGCCCTCCAGGACCTGCGACGCCTATGGGCAGTTCCCAGGTGGACTTAGCAGAGGGAAGGTCAGCCTTGCCTGTTAGCATCCCCATCCAAAGTCCCAGGACACTCTCTGATTGGACGGGTTTGGGTCACATGCACACCTTGGAGCCAATCACCAGCCAAGGAATGGAGTGTTCTCATTGGCTCTGCCCAGACCATATGCTCTAGTAGTTTCCTGAGTTTCCCAGAACCACATGGGTTCCCCAGCAGGCCTGAGGGCTGGGGGGGTGCCAGGGGAGGTGCTTGAAAATGACCCCAGAGGTCCCTCTTCCCATCATCCCTCATGGACAGTCGCCCTGGTCTGTAATAGCCCAGGGATCCCAGTGGGAGGCAGGGCAGGGAAGGGTTCGGTCACCACCTCCCCAGTTCACACCCAAACCAGAGGGTCCCCCACCACGTCCAGAACAGGCTGAAGCAGGTGCCAGGCCCCTCCTGCAGACCTGGCCTGTGGCTGACTTAAGACCCCAGGGACCAACGTGAGCCCTGTCCACAGGACGTCTGAGTTATGAGGACTGCTTTTTTCCCCTTTCCAGACCTATCTACCACCCCTTGAAAAGCTGGTTTTTAATTCTGAGGCTTGTTTTGAAAGCCACTCAGTGTCATGGGCTTCTTTGTATGATCAGGAGTGGAAAGAGCCCCACAGAGGTTGGGAGGAGTCTCCGTAGCAAAGGTGGTGGCGTCCTCACCGACGTCCCCTGCTCTGAAGACACAGGGGCCAGGCCCAGCCAGAGGGCCCTCTGTGGGCAGAGCTGTGAGACCTGATTCAGCCGGGTGCCTGGCCCAGGCGGGAGACCTGGGCCACTCGCAGTGGAGGGCAGCCGCAGTGGGGCCGGGGCCAGGGTCAGCAGCAGATCCGCCTGCTGCCCGGCTTCTGTCCATTCGTGGGCACCCCAGCCCTGGTGGGGTGAATGGGGGCACCCGGAGGGGCCTCCCCTCCTCCACACTCCTTCTCTCAACCCTCGCTCATCTTGTCTGCCTGGATGAGCCTGGGTTGCCAGCTATGAGAGTGGAGCTGACCCCTTTGAAGCTTCCGTTGAGCCAAGACTAGAGCCAGGCTCCAGGTTCCAGGTTCTCACCGAGCTGCACCTGCAGCAGGTGGTTCCTCCCTCCGCCTGCACTTCCCTCTCCACGATCTGGGCCAGGTCAGGAAGTATCCTCCAGCTGTCACCTCACCCTGCACAGGCAGGAGTGATGCCACCAGTACCCACAGAGCTCCTCCCAAGCATCCGCTCAGCTTCAGAATCCTCCTCACGGCACTCAGGCAGCCACAGCCAATTAATCAGGTTGGCAAAAACCAGCCCTCCTGACTGGGGGGTCGCCACCCCTCCCGCCTCCGGGCTCACCCTCTGCAGTACATAAGAGCACACCTGTGACTTCTGGGCCTCAGTTGTTACATCTGTGACGTGGGAGGTGATGGGAGGCTTCAGGAGGATGCAGTGGAGTGGTTTGTGCAGACATTTACTGGGGGCGTGGGCCGCGCGACCTGCTCCCATGCCCGGTGCATTGCCAGGCTTGCAGATGGGTGCGCCAGGCTTTTCCTGCAGCAGAGGCAGCCAGGGGTCCAGAGTGAGCAAGGCTGTTCAGGGGAGCCAGGCCTGGACACAGACCTCGGAAGGCAGGGGGAGGCCAGTTCAGCTTGGGGAGAGGGTCCCCTCCATCCACCCCACAAGGGGGCTTTACCTCTCTTCAGTTTCCACAGGCACCTGAACTTCTAAGCCTGTACCCCAGTTCCTTTGGGTGGTGGAAAGAGCCCCTCTGAGTGACCCCTTGGTACTGGGTGGGGCTGCCCTTCTGTCCAGCAAAGCCCTGGACTGACCCCGCCCCAAGGGCCCTCAGGAAGCAGGATCCCTGGATCCCCTCTCTGGGCCCCTCTCCTCCCCTGCCCCTCCCAGGGCAGAGCCTTTTCAATATGGGGGAGTCCGTCTCCCTCTCTCAGTGATTCCTGCCAAGACACTGTGTGCCTAAAACCTCACTTCCACCTCCTTTGCCAAAGCCATCTCTCCTCCTGCTGCTCAGAAGAGGGACTCAGAAAGACTTGGGGGTGCACCCCTCAGCCCCCCATGTCCTCCTGCCCCCAGGCGGTGAGGGGCGCCCTAAGCTGGCTGCCTCCTCAAAAGGGGAGTGCAAGAGGAGGGCGAGTATGTAAATCAGTGTCTCAAAATGTAGCCCAGTGCCCAGGCAGTGAGCTGGGTAGAGGGCCTGAGCCAGTGCGGCTCTGCCTTGGAAACTCTGCACACACACACAGGCATGCACACACAGACAACGTGGGCACACACGCAGAGATACACGGGCACACATGCACTATGCACATGAACACATGCTTGCACTCACACCCCATGAGCATACACAGACACCAAGTACACATGAAGACATGCACAGACATGCACACACAGACCAGTGCAGACTTCTGTGTGTATATACACACACGAACACACGAGCACACACATACACAGATCTACATGCTCGCACAGGCACACGCGTGTGCAAGCCTTCATACACATATTCCCGCGGATACATGTATGCATGGTTACACAGACATGCATGAAACATCTACATCCACAAATGCACACGCACGTGGGCCGCACGTGTGCACAGATGTGTCCTTGCACACCCAGGCCTGCATGTGCAGAGACACATGTGCGTGTGCAATACAGGTGTGCAAGCAACACTGGCACAGAGTCATGCTTGTGTGCCACCTGCATGCACATGCCCACACAGACACATGGCAAAGAGAAGTATGCGTGTGCACACACGTGGCACACCCACACACCCTGCTCACGGGCGGCCCTCCCCCGCAGCCATGGTCCTGCTGTTTGTCATGTGGATGAAGCGGCGGGAGAAGGAGCGCCACACGAAGCAGCTGCTCATTGACCCCGAGGACGACGTCCGTGACAACATCCTTAAGTATGATGAGGAAGGTGGCGGCGAGGAAGACCAGGTGAGACCATGGCCCGCCTCTGCCTCCCCACAGGAGGCCAGCTCTCACGTGTACCAGTGTCTCAGCAGGGCTTGCCCTCGGGTTTTAACAGTAAGACATCTCAACCTTTTTCACCAGTGAGGGCGCCAGGCAGGGGAGCAGTTTCCTAGTCCGACCGCCCTGCCCACGTTTGCATGTCTAGCCTGGGCTGAGCTGTGCACACTGCACCTGCATCCCCCACAGGGCATCCTGGGACCCCTCCCATTCTCTCGCCTTCCTCCCTCCCACTGCCGGCCCCAGCCCAGTGCTGCCCCATGCCCTGGAGGGGAGGGGGCTCTGGGTTGGCCACGGATACCGATGCCCACTCACCTGATTGCTGCTGTGTGCGGGGTCTGTCGAGTGACCAGGAGCGGTGGCCCGGGAGGGTAGGCTGTGAGAGCTGCTGGTTGGAATCTGGGTCTGCCCTTGGCCGTCAGGGAATTGGAGCAAGTCCTTAAACCCATCTAAAGTTCAGACCCCTCCCCACCCACAACACAACCATAATGAGTGTGAGGAACGTGCCTTGCGAAGACCCAGCTCCTGGCCATCTGAGCACGCGGGGCACATGGTCAGTGAGCAGCGAGGTGGTGCTCACTCGGGGAGAGCCCCAGGCCGTGGAACACAGCCAGGCACAGCCCCCATCCCTGCTCAAGGGATTGGGGTGAAGGGCGAGGAAGTGGGGCATTGTGGAGGGCACAGCAGGGGACAGCATGGTTCTGTGGGATGCTTGGAGACCAGGCCACAGGGCAGCGGGCACATCTGTGGCCCAGGTCACAGAACAGGATGCAGGGCGGAAGAGGGGCTCGGCGGATTCTTGTGCTGCCCCGACTCCTCCCGGCTCCCTCCCCCAGGACTACGACCTCAGCCAGCTGCAGCAGCCGGAAGCCATGGGGCACGTGCCAAGCAAAGCCCCCGGCGTGCGTCGCGTGGATGAGCGGCCGGTGGGTGCCGAGCCCCAGTACCCGGTCAGGCCCATGGTGCCGCACCCAGGTGACATCGGTGACTTCATCAACGAGGTGTGTGCCCCTCAGCAGTGGGGGTCCCGGGCAAGGTGTCTCCTCTAAAACTCAAATTCTAGTAGCACACAGACAGCAGCCGCCTCCACAGTCTCCACAGTGCCGGTAGCCGCCGTGGGGAGGAGGCAGCTCAGACCTGGGTTCCAGGCCCAGCCCTGCCCCTCCAGCTGGGTGGCCTGGGCAAATCACCTCCCTCAGCCGGCTCTCTTTCCAAGGACGAGGATTCCTACCTGTGAGCCAGGCAAAGGATCAACACGCAGGGCTGTGTTCAACCTCCTCCACACCCCTACCCCTCCCCCA
>NW_016807321.1:5558-12829 GCF_001698545.2 Rhinopithecus bieti
AAAAAAAAAAAAAGAAAGTGCCTTTTGGTACATGTATCAGATTCCCTCAAACTCAGGAGTGACTAAAGCTGACAGACCGTCCCCACCTTCCTATCCCGAGCGGCCTCTGACCCCAGCTAGTCCCAGCTCTGAAGGCATCATTCAGAAATGGGGAGACTGTGTCTTTCTTTCTTTCTTTCATTTTATTTTGGTCTTTTATTAAGAAAAAGAAAGTGGGTGACTTGTTTGAAAACAGAGTGGGATTCAAATCCCAGCAGCCTTTGCTGTACACAGTTGGCGGTGGGGGGGGGGTGGGCGCGGGGCATCTCTTGGGTCTCTTGGGATTCAAGGCCAGCCGGGAGGCTTAGCCTTCAGCCCCAGCAGCAGAGAGCCCTGGGGCCGGTGTGGCTCAGACGACCCCCTGCCTTGTGGCTGCTTCCCACCCTCTCCCGGATGCTGTGAGGAGCTCAGGCCGGGGGCTGGAGGGGAACAGGGTTCATCCTGGGTGTTCCCCATCTCTGCCCCTGGCTGC
This sequence comes from Rhinopithecus bieti, assembly GCF_001698545.2. Lineage (NCBI taxonomy): Eukaryota > Metazoa > Chordata > Mammalia > Primates > Cercopithecidae > Rhinopithecus > Rhinopithecus bieti. The sequence goes on from NW_016807321.1 coordinate 6,070, forward strand.
CCCCAGGGCTCCACCCCCAGTCAGCCCAGGCCTCCATCAGGGCCACCTGTCACCCCGAGTGCCACCAGATCCTCTCTGCCTTTGGTCCAGAAGAGTGAGTTTTCCAAACCAGCCAGCGGTCTGGTCACCAGGCTGGCTCCAGCCCTCCAACCTGGTGACCAGACCGCAAGGGGCGCCATCAAAGGCCCCGCAACATGCATCGCTTCAAACCCCAGGACACTCTTGACAGCTCTAACCATCCGGGGGGCTGTGCAGATGGCAGGAACCAAGGACCCTCCCTGGCAGTGGGAGAGGGCAGTTACGGGTGGGCGTGGTGACCAGAACCACACCCAGCAGCCTGCACAGCCTCCCCGTCCCCAGCCTGTGTGCTTCTGATTCCTGCCAGATGCTTGTGGGCCTGTGTGGGTGGCGGGAGGCCCCGTCTTGCTGTGTCCACCTGTCGCATAGATGCCTCTGCACACTGCAGACGGTGCCTCCCCTCTCCTATGGGCCCATGTCAGGGGCAGGCAGCGGCGGGTCCGGCCTTGCTGCTGTCCTCGAGGCTGGCACTGCATCTCCAGGGCTGGGTTGACTCAAGCCAAATGGGGGGAAGGAATCAGTCCTGCAAGACAGTAAGAGGGACTGTGTCCTGGGACCCCCGGGAGAGCGCTCGGCTGCCTGTGTTCACTGCATGAGAAAACTCGGGGGGTGCATTCTCCCTCTGGCATGGCTGTGTCTGGGTGCCTCGGGCTGGGGCAGGAGGCAGGCCCCATGTGGGGAAGCCTCGTGCTTGTCAGCTTTCTGTCTCTCCCAGGCCAGTGACAACTGGCTTCCCAAGGAAGGAGGTGCCAGGGGTCCTGGGCAGGACCTGGTGTCAGGTAGGGCGGTGCCAGCACTGGGGAAGGACCGGGAGGCCTCCCGGAGCCCCACCCTGCACCTGCCACTGGAGTCAGAGAGTGTCTCGGGGTGCCTGTGGGGGCAGCATGAGCTCCACCGGGGACCCGGGCCCCCCCTCAGCCTGTGGCTCTTCCCCATGGCTAAGGTCACGCCTTTTCTGAACAGCTTTGGCCTTGTGCACACATCTGTGCCAGGCTCACAGCACATTCCCGTTGGACGTCAGGGTCCTTACCCAAACCAAACTCACAGCCACCCCTGCGCAGCCTTCAGAGTCGAGCGGGGGCCGCAGTCTCCAGCTCTGTCCGTTCCGACCCTCCCATGGCTGCCCAGGGAGGGCAGAGTTCACTGTGCCATGTGCTGGGTGCCCCCCTCTGCAGACTGCCAGTCCAGGAGATGGACCCACAGAGGTCAAGGGGCAGCCGGCTGGGCTGCACCGGGGTCCCCCAGTTCTGAGCTGTGCTATGCAAACAAGAATGCTCCTGAGTGTGTGGGGCATGGCCATTGGAGGGACAGCTGGGCGGCCAGTGGAAGGACTGGAAATCTCTGCTGTTTGGGGAAGTCTGTCCTCCAGTCCTGAGGAGTGTGTGTGGATTGTTCTAAGTATGACTATGACCCGGGAGCCAGGGCAGCATGAACTCCTTTCTCTGAAATTGTGAGGCCTCCTTGGGTTCCCTGAACCCTGGGCTGGCGTTCCCAGGACCCAGCACCAGGAGCCCCCAGTCCCGCCAGCACCACCGCGCTACCCAGGAGGGCTGGGTGATGTTGGTGCCACCTCCCACCAGCTCCCCTCCTCTCCCACAGCCTCTTGTCACTGCCAAGCCCCCCGTTCATTTTGCCCAAATCACGCAGGCTGAAGCTGCAGTGCCAGCTGGAGGGACATTCGCAGGGCTTCCCATGCCCATCCCTGCTTCCAGACAGCTGGACAGCCTCCCCTTTACCCCCACCCTGGTGAGCCCCTGGGGGCCAGAGAAAGATGGGGTTCCCGCAGCTTCCCAGCTCCACCTCTGAACTTGAGTTAGCATTAGCTAAGCATACAATTAGTGTTGAACGTCTCTCTTCCTTAGCTTGTAGATACGACTGTCTGTAACCAGGGGATCCCTGCTGGAAATCGGGAGGCCAATGCTGGCCGGGTGCCAGGGCATGGTTTGGTTCCTTTAGGGAATTTTTGTTCTGCAAACAGGAGAAACCTGTGCTGCAGGTGGGGGTGGCAGGAACGACTGGCCTTGGTCAGCAGGCAGCCCCCAGCCCAGGACCACAGTGCTCTGCAGGGCCTGGGCAACCCCGTTTGTGGACCAGCAGGTTTCTCTTTCTAGTGTCTTTCAGCACATCCAAAATGCTAGGCCTCCCGCCACCAACGTGTCAGAGCAATGTCCAACTGTCAGGCGCTCAGAGATGCCTCAGTCTCCCTAGCGTGAGCACCAGCTGACACACACAGTCCACTGAGATGAGAATTCTGTTCTCTCCCAAGCAAAAAGCCGGGCGAGGGGAAGTCTCCATTTCTGTCAGTGCTCAAAGGAGTAACACCAAAAGAATCAACACAAAAATCTCGCAGACACACGTGACCCAGCTCACGGCGCCATGGGGCTGTAGGAGGGACAGCACCTCGCCACAGGCCCAGCAGGGGACCGCCTCTCTGTACAATTGGAACGTGTTTTACTTTTCTTTTCTCTCCTTTTTTCATTCTGATTTTTTTTTTTTTTGCATGTTTCTTTTTGAAAATGGACAAAATGTGCAGCAGCCTGCATGACCACAGTTGTTTTGGGGAAAGATACTGAAGTATGATGTACTCACACCTGCAAATCTGAGCATCGCGAGGTTAGACAAATGTTCCACCTTTTTTTGTAATCGTCAACAGCACAACTATTTTGTATTGTTGTTTGTATCATTTTGTACCAAAAAAGAAAAAAAAAAAGGAAAAAAAAAGGAAAAAAAAGGGAAGCGAGTTGATGTTTTCAGTGATGTTTCTAGTGCCAGACAGTCTTGGCCCCGAACTGAGTGGACCCTCGCGGAGCGGCTGTGCGCGGGCAGGCGGGCGCGCTGCTCCAGAGACTGAATAAAGTCCCCCTTTTTCATAGTCGGCCTCGCCCTGGCTTGATTTTCTTCCAAGCATTCGAGAAACAGATGGTGCTCCGGGACGGCAGGTGGGTGCACACGGGGGAGGTGGTGGCCACCATGAGATGCATCCACGCCAAACACACTCCTTGAGCACCTGTGCAGCTCAAGGCGCTGTCCTAGGCTGCAGGAAAACGAAGAACAAAGGCAGGCCCGCTCCTCACACCTGTGGGGCCACATGCCATCTGTCTCAATGTTTTAAAGGGTTTAGAAGGTATCCATGAAGCTAACAAGCAAAATCACATTCCCCTCCTACCTTGGCATAGACACCTGCCGGACTCCATGGAATGCCCGGACCAATTTGGAATTCTCAGACTCCCTGGAGTTTGGTGCCATAAGTGGCAGCAAGGAAGGATCTGGCCTGGGCCTGTGGCTCTTCCCACTTTCCTCTCTTCCCACCTCCCTCTCTTCCTACCTCAGGCTTTGCCCAGTGCCCCGGGGGCTTGCATGTAGGCATGTGGATGCCCCAGCCAGCATGTCCCGGCTTCACCTAAGCCCCCCACAAACAGTATCCCTTGGGCCTCGGGATAGGTCGACCTAGTGAAAATGTTCTGCAGAAGAGGCCTGAGCAGGCCAGAGACGGGGCTCAAGGCACTTTCTGAGGAGTTTCAGGGTCCTGGTGCCCAGAGGTGTCTAGAGGAGCAAGCACAGGGCCCCCAGCCCTGTAGACTCCTCCCCCTGTGGTGGGGGCACAGTATAATGGGCTGAAGTGCCAGCACACAGAGACGCATGTGCACACATGTATATGCTTGCACACACATGAGCACACATGCACACCCACATGGACATGCATATGCATGCAATGGACATGTGCACACACACACATTCATTCACATACTTGCAAACACAGGCAGCACGCATGCAGCACATGCACAGAGATAGGCCTCTGGCCACTGACATGTTTGGATGCAAACCCTCCGCAACCACAGCCGACATCAGCAGATAAAACCACCAAGCCCCGGAGTCCCTTTCACGGATGCCAGGTGCTGCGTGCATCCCTCCCTCCCCACCTTGCTTCCCCAGCCTCAGGTGGAGGCTCTCCTGCAGTGGTAAGACCAGCTGGGCCTCTGAAGGTGCCTCTCCCGCCCTCTGCCCTTCGTGCCTCCTGTCCTCTCCATACTTCCTGCTTCCCTCTTTCCTGTCATTGCCTTATCCCAGGCAGGGGGCATGAGGAGTATCAAGTCCCTGGGCCAGGCCTCCTGGGATGGCTTGGCAGAAGCCTGGTCACCACTGCAACCGGAGGCGCCTTGCTGGAGGCCTGGGTGCCAGGGTACAGTGGCACACCATCTCAGTGGCCCCTCAGGGTCGACCCAGGCCGTGCAGCAGTGCTGTGCCCCTCAGTGGGGCTCACCTTGGCAATGAGCTGGGCCTTCTGCGGGCATGTGGTCCAGCATTCGCCGGGCCCTTCCACCTGAGGCCATCACCGCTGGTCCCCAAAGGGCGGCTCTGGGGGCCATGTTCAGGCCTAGTCCTCTCTAGGGGAGGGGACGTGAGCTCTGGAGTCTTCCCCAGCACAATGCCCTGTGGACCAGGCTCCTACACAAAGACTCACGGGTACTCCATGCCCATCCACGATGCCCAGGGAGCCTCCTTGGATGGAGAGGACAGGCACAGACAATGCCACCTGTCCCAGGGCCTTACTCTGGGTCCCATAGAACCGGCCATGGAAAGGTTATGGTCACCCCCTCTTTACAGATGAGGAAACTGAGGCTCAGAGAGGGGCAGTCGCCCACTGCAAGTGGGGTTTGAACTCAGGCCTCCCTGTGGCCCTGGGGACCTCCCAGGACACAGAACCAGAACAGCCCAGGTGTCTCCCTCGCCCCACAGAGCTCTAGCCTCAAAGTCACTGGTGGGAAGCCAACCAGGTGGGAAGTTAGTCCATTAACTACACTAACCAGCGCAGAAAAACAACCCATTAACTACACTAATCAGCCCATTATCAACACTAACCAGGTGGGAAGCTAGTCCATTAACTACACTGACCAGCCCAGAAAAACAACCCATTAACTATACTAACCAGCCCAGGAAACCAGCCCATTAGCAACACTAACTAGGTGGGAGCTCGTCCATTAACTACACTGACCAGCCCAGGAAGCCGGCCTATTATCCACACTAACCAGCCCAGGAGGCCAACTCACTATGTCCGGTAACCAGTGGTCTCATGTGTGGTGCTGTAACCACCTAGTGCCGGGACTGGGTCACAACGAACGGGAACATGGGTCAGGTCTGGTGGTCAGAGTCCGGGATCCAGGCACCACAGGGTTGGTGCTGGGTGAGGGCCTGCCCCACACAGATGGTGCCATCCAGGCGTCCTCGCATGGTGGAGGGTGGGGGGCAGAAAGTCCCAGCTCTCTCCCTCCTGCCCTTTGATAAGATGCCATCTGGTCCCAGGGGCTCCCGCCTCAAGCACGAGGTTGGTGCTCTGATAAAAAAGGCTCCCCCTTGGCCTTCCGCTCTGTCCATGTGAGGACACAGCACCCGTGCCCCTGGAGGACGCAGCAACAGGACACCAGGATGCAGAGAGCACCATCTCAGGGGGCTGTGATGCTGGGTGGGGGAAGGGGCCCTCCAGAGCATATTGAGTTTGGACGTGAACTTGAGCTGCATTCCCAGGTCTCTTCCGTGTGTGTGGAACGCTAAGTCTCCCAACACAACTGGGACAAAGTCCACAGTCCTGGGCCTGACCTCGGAGCCCCTCAGTGGTCAGGACCCGCCTTCCCTATGGGCCTCTGGAGGGCACAAGCATCGGCTCCCAGCACCTGCCTGGCTATGAGGAAGGGGACCCAGCCGGGACAGCCTCCGTCCCAAACCATCCAGGCCCCATGTAGGGTCAGTGCAGCAGTGTCTGTGCATTGAGAGACTGCCCGTGAGTGACTGGGCCAGGCCACTCACTGCCCATCACTGCAGACAACTATCCAGGAACCCCCAGGCTGCCCCAATACCCCAGCTGCCCAGACTGAGCCTCCGAACCATCCATCTGCACCCGCTCTGGCATGTGCCTGTAAGGTGGGTCTGCTGTGGCTGCCGCCCAGGGAGGACATTCTCCTGGCACGTGGCCGTAAGGTGGGTCTGCTGTGGGCGCCGCCCAGGGAGGACATTCTCCTGCCAAGTCCCAGCCAAGCTGGGGGTCGTGGGCTCACAGCCCCGCGCGGCGGCAGCACCTGGCCCCCTGCTATGCCCGCCTCTCCCAAGCCACTGTGCCCCTCTGATCACCTTGGTGCCCTGGCCCCGCCTCCCCACTACAGAATCCCAGCCCCCCAGGCCACGAGTCCAGGCACAAACGGGTTCTCCTACACCAGACTTTGGGTCCTCAAAGCTCTCCAACTCGCCCAGTCCCCTGACCCCACCTGCCCTAAGAGTCTGAGTCCACACTGGCCATGGATTAAGAGTGGAGCCCTGCACAGTATCCATGCCAGCCACCCTGGGCCTGTGGAGGCTGAGCTCAAAGGTTGGGGAAACTGAGGTCAAAAAGGCAGGCAGCCCTCCGGCCCCTGCTGGGCTGAGCCCATGCTGAGCCCCACCCAGGAGCCTCCACCTCAGGAGTCGGTCAGTCCTAGCTCCCTGCAGGGCAGGGCAGGCCACAGGGCTGGGTCCAGTGGTGACCCCTTCCCTCCCCCAGCCATGGGCCCTCCCTCCCATCCTCTCTCCTTCCCTAGCCCTGGAACCACCCCCTACCCAGCCCTGGGCCCTCCCTCCCACGCTCTCCCCTTCCACAGCCCTGGGCCCCTCCTTCCCACCCTCCCCCTCCCCCTGCCCTGAGCCTCCCCCTCCC
>NW_016807321.1:12974-16944 GCF_001698545.2 Rhinopithecus bieti
GTCCTAGGCCCCCCCACCCTCCTTTTTCTTGGGCACAATTCACATGCACAATGACTTGCATAACAAAAAAACACTCACACGGTTAATTACGGGTGCAGTTGATAATTACAGGCACAATTAGCCACTTGCTAATTTTGAGGGTGCGAGTAGTTAATTACACTCACAATTAGGCAACTGCTGTAGGCCTGGGACAGGATTCCTGGCGGGGGGATCCTCCTTGGAATCAGACTCCCAGGGTGAGGCCCTGTGGTGGGGAGGGGGTGATCAGGTGATCTGCAAAGCACCCTCCTCCCAGCTTCAAGGCGTGGGCTTAAGGCCTAGAGGCCAGGGCCTGGCAAATGAAAAATCCAGCTTGGGGCCCTTTCCAGGGAGCCCCAGAGGCCTTCTCTTGGGTCATTTCACAGGATGGGGGTCGCCGTCACTCCTCTGTCCCAGGAGGATTCAGAGAGGTCAGTTCACAGGCCTATGCTGGGCAGAGCCACTTGTCCATGGCACTGGCCACTCAGCCAAGTATTGACAGACCCACCCGCAGGGCAGACGAAGGAGGCATGGCTCAGCCGGCTGTGGGACCCTGCATCCCCCACTCACTTACACATGTGCACACATATGCACATGCACACGTGAACACACACACACACACACACACACACACAGAGCCCTCCTCAGCTCACATTGGGCTACAGGTCGCTGTCCAAGGTACTGACCTCTCTGCTGCTGGGCCCCTCCTCGCTGAGCCGGGCAGGAGGAGTCAGCTCGGCCAGCTGGAGGACCAGGCAGGGACAGCACCCGAAAACCCTGCTCAGCCCCCTGTGCTGTTCCTGCCCCTGAGACCGTGGCCAGCCACCCAAGGACTACCCCTCGGCGGCTTGAGGACACAGCGCCAGCTCTTCATCTCAAGCACACTAAGGCGCAAGAGGGAGGGTCTGTAGCCTTGGCAGAGACTGAGCCAGATGCACTGAGACCCTGGCCTGGGGCGGGCAGGGGCTCCCTCAGGGGGATCAGAAGGGGTCAATGCTGCAGACCACAGGCCGGTCTAGCCTCAGGCACGGTCCGCCTGGCATAGCACACTTTACAGTGTGGAATATACTGTTGTATTTGTTTCCTGGGGCAACAAAGTCCCACAAACCAGGTGGCTTAAAGCAAAGACATTTATGCTCTCCCAGTTCTGGGGGCCAAAAGTCTGAAATCAGTATCCTTGGGCCGAAATCAAGGGGTCAGGAGGGCTGAGCTCCCTCCAGGGGACCTAGGGGACGAGCCCTCACTGCCTCTTCCAGCCTCCAGTTCCTTGGCTCATGGCCACACCACTCCTGTCTCTGCCTCCCTCTTCACTTCATCTTCTCAGTGTAACCTCCCTCCGCCTCCCTCTTATATATGGACACTTCCCATTGGATTTCAGGCCTATGACTAGTCCAGAAAGATCTCATCTTGAGACCTCTAACTCAATCACATCTGCAGAGACTATTTCCAAATCAGGTCACCTGAATTCACGGGTTCTTTTTCCCTTGGGGTGGGGGGTGGGTGGGGGGGATTTTTCAGCTGACCACAATTGTCAACATTAAAAAATCAAGATATTGTAGGGGTCCCAACTAGACATTGAGAACAACTAGACATTGTAAGGGTCCCAACTAGACATTGAGAAGGTGGACAACGGGAGGACTGGGTCTCCTTCATCCCTCAGCTGCCAGGATGGAGGGTTTGGGGGGGTCATTTCTTACACAGCTCCCAGGGGGGAGGCTGTGGAGCCTCAGGAGTGTCACTTCGCTACCTCTGGGCTTCCTTTTCTGTTGCTGGGACCATGTACGAGCTAGTTCTTGCTGAGGAACGAACACAAACATGATCTCAGCAGCAGAGTCAGCATTGGTTGGCTGGTCCAAGTCAGGCCGCGGGGGCAGCTGAGCTCTGCCCCCTACTCCCTCATCTTCCTCCTGACCAGCAGGCTAGCCACCCTCACTGATGGCAGCAACACAGGACAGCAGCCTGGTCAATGCAGCTCTCAGTTCAGGGTACCACATGCCCTGTGAACATCCCCTCGGTCAAAGCAAATCACATGGCTGAGCCCACAGCCAAGCAGCAGGAAATCAGACTCCACCCCCTTAGTGGGGGAGCTTCAGAGGCATAGGGCAAGTGTGGTTGGCAGGGGTGAAGGATGAGGCCAGTGATTCCAGGGGCCTGCAGGGGTGCATGGGAGTCAGAATCCACCATTCACTTCCCGAGCACAAGCCCAGAGCCAGCTGGCCCACAGGTCCCCCAGGTGCCCAGCGTCCCCTCGTCTCCCTCCCATGCGGCGGGGCTCACATCCAATGCCTGGTTCCAAGTGTCCTCCTCGTCTCACCTGCATGGTGACCATCCAGGATGCTCTCCCTGAGCCCGCTGCTTACCGAGTGCCACACAGGCCTGCAGGGAGAGTGGGCACACGCAGGAGAGACACATGATTTGCAATCTCATTAATAAACTGTAGCCCAACCACAAACCTGCCCTGACAAGGAGCTGCATTTGTGGTAACATAAAACTGTCAGCCAGCTGGGCATAGTGGCTCATGCCTGTAATCCCAGCACTTTGGGAGGCCGAGGTGGGAGGATCACCCAAGGTCAGGAGTTCGAGACCAGCCTGGCCATCGCGGTGAAACCCCGTCCCTACCAAAAATACAAAAATCAGCCAGGTGGTGGCACCTGCATTTAATCCCAGGTACTCAGGAGGCTGAGGCAGGAGAATTGCTTGAACCCAGAAGGCAGAGTTTGCAGCGAGTCAAGATCATGCTACTGCACTCCAGCCTGGGAGACTCTGTCTCAAAAAAATTTTTTTTAATTAAAAAAAAAAATTGTCAGCCAATGAAGCTCGTTACAAGCTGCTCCTCAGACCTCTTGTCAGCTGTGACTGTGTCCACCTTTTCAGCCCTTCCAGGCCTGGAGCTGGAGCCCAGGGAGGCCAAGGGGTCCCCACCGCAGTTGGGGTGCCGACCATTAGCTGCCAGTCCTTCTGTGGGCTCTTCAGATTCAGTCTTGCATGCGCTGGGGCCCCGGGACCTCCCATGGGAAGCCTGACTCGGGCCGTTCAAGAGTCCTATCTAGCCCTCAGCAGGACAAGATCCTCTCAGCAACGTCCCCAACACACACTGGCTTGGCCAGCCTGCAAAGAGCCAGTTCTGCATTTGGACAGCTTGGTTCCCCCAAGGTACCCTTGTACTCCATGGTAAGCCAAAACAAGCCTCTTTGTAACTTCCACCCACTAAAACCATTCCATTACCACCGAGATGGGTTCTCCACCTGCCCATCCTGAACTTACCCCCACATGTCCCATGTCTCCTTGTCTCCTGCATCTGCCGCCCACATGCAGGCTGAGTGTGAAATAACAAAGGACACGCTCCTGGTGGCACAGGGCAGAGCGTCTGCACACACACAACTCGCAGAGGGAAGGGCATCCATGCGGGCCATGAGCCGGCTCCCCACAACGACCAGCCCAGCCACCCCGACGGTGGGGGAGAACGGGTCCTCCCTCTACGATCTGAGAGTTCTGCTTGGTAGCCCTCAAACCCTGCTCCACACACACCTGTTCGCCCTGAATCTGACGTGCTCACTTTGAGCTGTCTTCCTGTACGCCTTTTCCCAGGCTGACACCCGCTTTTCTTTGCAAAATTGTCAGCTGAATTAATTAGCCAGAGCAATCAGGCAAGAGAAAGAAATAAAGGACATTCAAATTAGAAAAGAAGAATTCAAACTATCTGTTTGCCAATGGTATGATCTTATACCTAGAAAACCCTAAAGACTCCTCCAAAAGACTCCTAGATTCAATAAACGAATTCAGTAAAGCCTCAGGTCACAAAATCAATGTAGCACTGCTATACACCAACAATGACCAAGCTGAGAATCAAATCAAGAACTCAATCCCTTTTATAATAGCTGCAGGCCGGCCGCGGTGGCTCAAGCCTCTAATCCCAGCACTTTGGGAGGCCGAGACGGGCGGATCACGAGGT
>NW_016807321.1:17255-34272 GCF_001698545.2 Rhinopithecus bieti
GACAAAAAAAATGCCCCGCCCCTTCCACGCGGGGGAAAAAAAAGAACCCCACCCAAAAAAAAAAAAAAAAAAAAAAAAAAGCCAGGCACGGTGGCTCAAGCCTGTAATCCCAGCACTTTGGGAGGCCGAGACGGGTGGATCACGAGGTCAGGAGATCGAGACCATCCTGGCAAACACGGTGAAACCCCATCTCTACTAAACAAACAAACAAACAAAAAATAAATGCAAAAAAATATATGTACCCAAGGGGGTGAAAGATCTCTACAAGGAGAACTACAAACACTGCTGAAAGAAATCACAGATGACACGAGTGGAAATATATCCCATGCTCATGTATTGGAATAATCAATATTGTGAAAATGACCAAACTGCTTAAAGCAATCTACAAATTCAGTGCAATTCCTATCAAAATACCAACATTCTTTTTTCACAGAATTAGAAAAACAATGCTAAAATTCATTTGGAACCAAAAAAGAGCCTCAATAGGCAAAGCAATCTTAAGCAAAAAGAACAAATCTGGAGGCATCGCATCACCCGACTTCCAACTATACTACACGGCTATAGTTTCCAAACAGCACGGTACTGGTATAAAAGTAGATACACAGACCGAAAGAACCGAATAGAGAACCAAGAAATAAAGCCAAATACTTACAACCAACTGATCTTTGATAAAGCAAACAAAACCAGAAACTGGGGAAAGGACACTGTATTCAACAGGTGCTGGGAAAAACTGGTGAGCCACATGTTAGGAGAATGAAACTGGATACCTATCTTTCAGCATATACAAAAATCAACTCAAGATGAATTAAAGACTTAAATCTAAGATCTGAAACTATAAAAATTCTAGAAGAAAACCCAGGCAAAGCTCTTCTGGACATCAGCCTTGGCAAAGAATTTACGACCAAGACCCCAAAAGCAAATGCAACAAAACCAAATATAAATAAGTGGGACCTAATTAAACTAAAGAACTTCTGCACAGCAAAAGAAAGAATCATTCAAGTAAACAGACAACCCACAGAGTGGGAGAAAACATTTGCAAACTATGCACTTGATAAAGAACTAATAATCAACTAATAATCAGAGTCCACAAGGAACTCAAATCCGCAAGAAAAAAAAAAACCAATCTCACTAAAAAGTGGGCAAATGACAGGAACAGACGTTTCTCAAAAGAAGATATACAGATGGCCAAGAAACATATGAAAAATGCTCAACATCACTAATCATTAGGGAAATGCAAATTAAAACCACAAGGAGATGCCACCTTATCCCAGCCAGAATGGCCATTATTAATGTGGCGGTAAACTGAGGAATGGAGAGACCAGTATGGGGTACAGGAGGATTGTTGTTTATTTTAGGTACGCACCGCCTCAGTGGACTCACATCCAAAAAGCTGCGCATTGAACAAAGACTGAGCAGGGTTTTTAGAAGCGAACTTACACGAGTAAAACAAAAGCAGTTAATCATACAATGACAGGTCACGTGATCTATAGTGTAACTGTTGACTTAGCATAACTTGGGGCTTTGCATAGCTAGTGACCTTGTAGCTGTGTCAAAAGAAAAACAAGAACTGGCTAAATACAGACATTTGTAAAACATAATCATGCTTAAGAAGCCTGGGAAAGGAGTAACAGTAAAAGAATTTGTCTTTCTTTCTTTTTTTCCTCAACCTTGCTCTGGAGTGGGGGTGTCTGGAGCCCATTCCTTTGGCCTTGGCTACTCAGTGTGATCTTGTAACTGTCCTTGAAGTGAGCTCACTGCACTTTCCCCTGCTAGGCAGAGGAAAACTTGCTCTTTTCTTTCTAACACTTGCCTTGCCTGTTACTTTTCTTAGAGTGAATGGATGCATATTTATTTTTAAATGTCTGCCTCAATAAAAAGTCAAAAAACAATAGATGTTGGTGTGGATGTGGTGAAAGGGAACGCTTACACACTGCTAGTGGGAATGTAAACTAATACAACCTCTATAGAAAACAGTGTGGAGATTTCTCAAAGAACTAAAAGTAGATTTGCCATTTGACCCAGCAATCCCTCTAATGGGCATCTACCCAAAGGAAAGGAAGAGTCACTACATCCAAAAGACACCTGCATAGGTGTGTTTATCACAGCACAATTCACAATTGCAAAGACATGAAACCAACCTAAGTGCCCATCAGCTGATGAGCCAATAAAGAAAGTGTGAGATAGCCGGACGTGCTGGCTCACGCCTGTAATCCCAGCACTTTGGGAGGCTGAGGCGGGTGGATGACAAGGTCAGGAGATCAAGACCATCCCAGGGCCGGGCACGGTGGCTCAAGCCTGTAATACCAGCACTTTGGGATTGGGAGCCCGGAGACGGGCGGATCCCGGTTAGGAGATCAAGACCATCCTGGCTAGACAGCGTGAGAACCGCTCGTCCGTACTAAAAAAAATACCAAAACGTAGGCCAGCGAGGTGGCGGGAGCCTGTATCCAGCTAATCGGGAGGCTTGAGGTAGGGAGAATGGCGTAGACCCAGGAGGCGGACTGCTCGCAGTGAGCTGGGATCTGGCCACTGCAACTGCCGCCTGAGGCAACAGAAGACTCCGTCTCAAAAAAAAAAAAAAAAAAAAAAAAACCATCCTGGCTAACGCGATGAAACCCTGTCTTCACTAAAAATACAAAAAAAAAATTAGCCGGGTGTGGTGGCGGGTGCCTGTAGTCCCAGCTACTTGGGAGGCTGAGGCAGGAGAATGGCGTGAACCTGGGAGGCGGAGCTTGCAGTGAGCCGAGATCACACCACTGCACTCCAGCCTGGGTGACAGAGTGAGACTCTGTCTCAAAAAAAAAGAAAGTGTGAGACAGATTTAGATAGATAGATAGATAGATAGATAGATAGACAGACAGACAGACAGACAATAGACAGATAATGAAATACACACATATATATGTCATGAAATACAACTCAGTCATAAAAAAGAATGAAATAATGTATTTTGTAGCAACTTGGCTGGAACTGTGTAGACCATTATTCTAAGTGATGTAACTCAGGAATGGAAAACCAAATACTGTATGTTCTCACTTAGAAGCGGGACTAGGCTGGGGGTACGCAAAGGCATGCAGAGTGGTGTAATGAACACTGGAGAATCAAAGAGGAGGAGGGAGGGAGGGGATGAGGGATCGAGAACTACCCACTGGGAGGCCGGGCGTGGTGGCTCACCCCTGTAATCCCAGCACTTTGGGAGGCCGAGGAGGATCACCTGAGGCCAGGAGTTCAACATGAGCCTGACCAACATGGAGAAATCCATCTCTACTAAAAATGCAAAATTAGCCGGGAGTTGTGGCAGATGTCCGTAATCCCAGCTGCTCAGTAGGCTGAGGTGGGAGAATCGCTTGAACCCAGGAGGCAGAGGTTGCAGTGAGCCAAGATCGTGCCATTGTACTCCAGCCTGGGCAACAAAAGCAAAACTCTGTCTGAAAAAATAAAAAAAACTACCTATTGGGTACAATGTACACTACTCGGGTGATGGGTACACTAAAATCTCAGACTTCGCCACTATACAAGTCATCCATGTAACCAAAAACCACTTGTGCAAAGCTATCGAAATAAAATAAAAACTAGAGCTGGGCACAGCGGCTCACACCTGTAACCTCAGCACTTTGGGAGGCCAAGGCAGGGGGATTGCTTGAGCCTAGGAGTTCAAGACCAGCCTGGGAAACACAGCAAGACCCCATCTCTACTAAAACAAAAAATTGTTTAAAATATCCTAGTGTAGTATGAGTGTCTGTGGTCCCAGCTACTTGGGAGGTTGAGGCATGCAGATCACTTGAGCCCAGGAGGCCGAGGCTGTTATGAGCTGTGATCACACATCTGCACTCCAGCCTGGGTGACAGAGCAAGACCCCGTCTCAGAAAACAGTAACAGCAACAACAAAACTATTTGAGGTATAATTTACATACAACAAAACTCACAATTTTAAATATAATTTGATGAGTTCTGACCAATGTATACAGTTGTGCAACCACCAGCACGATGATTACGTGGAACATTCCCATCACACCAAAACTTTCCCTCCCCAGGCCTCTTGACAGTCAGTCCCCTCCTCCACCCTGGTCCTGGACTCCTGTATTCTATTTGCTATCCCTGTAGTTTTGACTTTCATATAAATGAAACCACCCAGGATGCAGCATTTTGAGTCTGGCCTCTATCACCAAGCATAATGCTTTTGAGATTTATCGTTGCTGCACCCTGGGGTAGCTCATTCTGTTTTTCTGGCTGAAAAACTTTCCTTATGTGGGTGTACTACAATTTATTTTACCCATTCACCTGTTGAGGGGTATTTGGCGTGGTTCTCATTCACAGCTATTACGAATAAAGCCGCTGTGAATGTTGAAGTCAGGTTCTTTACATGGACAGAGGCCTTCTCTTGGATGGCCAGCTGGGGTGGAACTGCTGGATCACGTGGTGACTGTAGGTGTAACTTCTTTTCTTTTCTTTTTTTTTTTTTTTTTTGAGACGGAGTCTCGCTCTGTCGCCCAGGCTGGAGTGCAGTGGCGCGATCTCTGCTCATTGCAAGCTCTGCCTCCCGGGTTCACACCACTCTCCTGCCTCAGCCTCCCAAGTAGCTGGGACTACAGGCGCCCGCCACCATGCCCCGGTAATTTTTTGTATTTTTAGTAGAGACGGGGTTTCACCATGTTAGCCAGGATGGTCTCAATCTCCTTACCTCATGATCCACCCATCTTGGCCTTCCAAAGTGCTGGGATTACAGGCATGAGCCACTGTGCCCAGCCAGGTGTAACTTTTCAAGAAACTGCCAGGCTGATTTCCAAAATGTCTGTAGCATGTTACATTCCCCCATGCAGGGTGTGGGGGTTCCGGTGAATACACATCCTTCCCTGCACTGGCATGGTCCATCCTGTACATTCCAGTCTTTCCAGGAGGTGCTCAGTCCTTCCAGCGGGTGCTCAGTCCTTCCAGGAGGTACTCTAGTCCTTCCAGGTGGTGCTCAGTCCTTCCAGGTGGTGCTCAGTCCTTCCAGGGAGTGCTCAGTCATTCCAAGAGGTGCTCATTCTTTCCAGGAAGTGCTCAGTCCTTTCAGGGGGTGCTCAGTCCTTCCAGGGGATGCTCAGTCATTCCAGGAGGTGATCATTCTTTCCAGGAAGTGCTCAGTCCTTCCTGGGGGTGCTCAGTCCTTCCAGGAGGTGCTCAGTCCTTCCAGGGGATGCTCAGTCCTTCCAGGAGGTGCTCATTTTTTCCAGGAAGTGTTCAGTCCTTCCAGGAGGTGCTCAGTCCTTCCAGGAGGTGCTCAGTCCTTCCAGGAGGTGCTCAGTCCTTCCAGGAGGTGCTCAGTCCTTCCAGGGGGTATTCAGTCCTTCCTGGGGGATGCTCAGTCCTTCCAGGAGGTGCGCAGCACTGTCCCACTGTGGTTCGAAGCTGTGTTTCCTTGATGATGAATGGCGCTGAGCATCTGTGTGTGTGCTCATGTGCCGTCTCTACTTCTTTGGGGAAGTCTGTTCCAATCCCTTGTCTCATAGGAATGTTCTTCTCTATATTTGGCTACACAGTTGCTATTCTGGTGCTGTTTCTTTACTGTTGTGTCCATTTGATACAACTTTCCTTCTGCTTACAGAGTTTACTTTAACCTTACTTAACATGTTGAGGATGTTGAGGCAAGAGAATAGGGAATTGGGGTAACCAAGGGTTAAGGCAGAAGCAAAAGAGCAGCAGGCTCCACCAGTTCCAGGCAAGACTGGGCAGCACACAGGCCGCATCCCACCCCTGGGATGACAAGACAGAAGCCTCCACGTCAGCCTCTGATTGGCCACAGATCAATCCTTCATAGGGTGTAACCAATGGGAGGCCTCTAAAGGACGGCTAGGGGTGTTACCAATTATTTTCGCTTTACAAAAACCCTGGGGAGCATTGCAATGCGGGGATGGTGTCTTGAGCCACTTGCTCGAGCCCACTCCCACTCTGCGGAATGTACTTCCGCCTCAATGTAGCTGTGCTTTCAACTCAGCAAAACAGAAATCATGTTCCAAATATGCACAATGCTAAGAACGAACAGGAACGCATGACCTGCCACTGCAGCCGCACGTATGATTGGTTATCCGGGGCCAAAAGGCCATTCTCAGTAAGACTTTAGAAATATATGTGTCTGCTTTTTATAATCGCTCCATATATTGTGTTATCAGACAAGACAGTTATTTAAGAAACAGGAATCGCAGAAATGACTGCAGTGCAGCAATAATTACGGTGCACTTTTTCGCTATTTAAGTTGGCTAGTTCTCCACGTTCCTGAAACAATTTTTAGAGTTTTTTGTTTGTTTGTTTGTAGTAGAAAATGCAGGCTGTGTTTTCACAAAAGTAAATGTACAGTGATTGGAAATACAATAAATGAAGGCAATGCATGGCCTTCCAGTAAAATTTTAAAACAAATAAATAAAATCTGTGCTTTCATTACCCCGTTCTTTCCTTGCTTGTCTTTCATTGCTTCGTTCTTTTGTTGCTTTGGTTGTGTATTTTGTTCAATTCTTTGTTCAACACACCAAGAACCTGGACAACCCACAGTCAAGACACTCTACCTGGTAACCATGGGACATCACTTTAACAGTTCCGGGGCACGCGTCTGATGGTGGTGAACTCTTTCAATTTTTGTGTTTCTGAAAAACTAATTTCACCTTTTCTAAAGAAAAAAATGTTTTCATTGGGTAAAGAATTTTAAATTGGCTGGGCGCGGTGGCTCACGCCTATAATCCCAGCACTTTGGGGGGCCAAGGCAGGTGGATCACCTGAGGTCAGGAGTTCAAGACAGCCTGGCTAACATGGCAAAATCCTGTCTTTACTAAAAATTAACTGAGCGTGGTGGCACATGCCTGTGATCCCAGCTGCTCAGGAGGCTGAGGCATGAGAATCGTTTGAACCCAGGAGGCGGAGGTTACAGTGAGCCAAGATCGCACACCGTTGCACTCCAGCCTGGACGACAGAGTGAGAGAGGAGCAACTGGGGGCTGGGCTAAAGGAGGCTTTGGCTGAGCCCCTCCGTGCCCAGGGCACAACAAGTGTCAGGACAGTACACAGGGACTTGCCTTAGGAAAGTCCACCCAGCCAGGTGCACGACTTGCATGAAGATCAGAAAGTTTACTGAGGCACGGGAAGACTTCTTCCGGAGATGGAAAGGAGACAAGGGCCCTGGACCACACTCTTCTCAGCGATGGCCTGGAAGCCTCAGCCTGTGCAGAAAGAAAGAAGAAATAAAAGATGTAAGGGTTGGAAGGGAAAAAAATAAAGCTGTGGTTGTTCATGGATGACACAGCTGCATACAGAGGAATGCCTCAAGAATAGACAAACAACCTGTTAGAATTAATCAGTGGAGTTATAAGGTCACTGGGGACAAGGTCAACATACCCAAAAAAAATTCATCAAGTGCTTGTAGACTAGCACAAACAGAACACAAATTTTAAAATTATATGCCATTTACAACAGTATCTGTATTAGTCCATTTTCATACTGCTATGAAGAAATATCCAAGATGGGTAATTTATGAAGAAAAAGAGGTTTAATGGACTCACAGTTCCACTTGGCTGAAGACGCCTCACAATCATGGTGGAAGGTGGAGGAGAAGCAAAGTCATGTCCTACATGGCGGCAGGCAAGAGAGCGTGTGCAGGGAAACTGCCCTTTATAAAACCATCAGATCTCGTGAGACTTATTCACTATCACAAGAACAGCACGGGAAAAGCCCGCCCCCATGATTAAGGTACCTCCCACCAGGTCTCTCCCACAACACAAGCTGATTACGGGAGCTGCAATTCAAGATGAGATTTGGGTGGGGACACAACCAAATCATATCAGCATCCAAATATTTAGAAATAAATCTAACTGGAGATGTGAAAGACCTCCACCTGCAAACTACACAGTGAAATTAAACACGTAAGTAAATGGTTATGCCATATTCCTGGATTAGAACATTCAATAATGGAAAATGTCAGTTCTCCCCAAATCAATTTTTAGATTCAATGCAATCCCAGTAAAATTCCAAGTTGAGTTTGTTTGGGGTGGTTTTGTTTGTTTGTTTGAAGACAGGGTCTTGCTCTCAAGACCCTACATCCTGGACAGGGTCCACCTAGGCTGGAGCACAGTGGCATGATCACAGCTCACTGCAACCTTGAATTCCTGGGCTCAGGTGATCCCACCTCAGCCTCCTGAGGAGCTGGGACTACAGGCACGCACAAAAATTTTTGTATTTTTTATATAGACAGGATCTTGCCTTGTTGCCCAGACTGGTCTCAAACTGCCAGGCTCGAGCGATCCTCCCACCTCAGTCTCCTGAAGTGCTGGGATTACAGGCATGAGCCACCGCAATAGGCCAAGTTTTTGTTGTTGTTTTTTGTTTTGTTTTGTTTTGTTTTTTTAAACTGAGCTGAGAAACTTCAAGTCACAGCTGGAGAAGAGTCAAGATGGGTCTGGTCCCACCTCACCCCCACAGAGCCTCCTTGGCTTCAGGAAGGGCAGGGGTCCTTTCTCAGGCACTGGTGGCTGTGCTTTAAGCTGCTGTGGTGGAGGCTGAGCCAGTCTCCCACCCACCTGGCTACCAGGAAGCCCCGAGTCTGTCCCTGCAGTCCCTCCTCCTGGGAGCTGCTGACCAATCTAGGGTGTCCCCGCCTGTTTTGCTTTCTGGGAAGAGTCTCTTCTCTGAGAAGCAAGACCTCCTAGAGATGCGGTCGATGCTGGCTCCGCCTGCCCTGCCCTGCCCTGCCTGCACACCATTCTGGGTGTCACCACCCCAGGCGACTGCAGGACCCTGGATGCCCTGAGGTCCGGGAAGGCGGGAGGTCCCTGAGTCTTCTACTCCCTGGAGATGAGCCTTCGTGGGGTTCTCAGGCCTGCTTCCTCCTGGGCCCCATTTTCCTTTTTTCTTCTACCTGGGGATTGTGGTGCCAAATGCCTCTTGGGTTCCAACGTCTGGTGCCGTCTCAGGAGTTCCACTGGCAGCCCCCCGACGTGCAGGGACTGTAACAGGTTTGTGACCCCTGCCCTCCCCGCACAGCCTGGCACATCGGCAGCCCTCCCGCGAGTCAGCTTGGGTGACTGCGACTGCTCTGGGTTCTAAACCCGGGGGTATGGGCCAGGCGTCTGCCTGGGGAGGTGTGGACAGACGCAGGCAGGGTGGGAGGAGGCGGATGTCTGGTCCCCGGCACCCTCCACCCCGAGCCCACGTCCCCACACGTGCCGCGCCCCGCCTCCCCAGCCTCCTGGGCCCCCAGCCGCCCCCGCGTGCTTCCCAACTGCCCCCCACCGTGCACCCGGCATCCCAGGCCCAGGTGCCCGGCCCCGGGCCTTACCCATGGAGTGGAGCCTGCTCTTCCCCCCGGACCCCTGCGCCTGGCTCCTCTCCTTTGGCTCTCACCAGGGCACAGCCCTGTGTCCGCCCCCAGCCCGCGCGAACCCTTGCGCATGAAACTGCCAGCCTCGCCCCCTGCCCCCGGGCCCGCCCAGCCCTTGGCCCCGCCCCCGACCTTCCTGGCCCCCGCCCCCTCCCTGGCCCGCCGCCCCGCGGGGCGGCCGCGTGTTTTCTGTTCCCGTCTCTGCGGCCAGGTGGGGGCGAGTGCTCTGAGGTCAACCCTCGGCCACCTGGGAGCTGAGTGGTGCTGCCACTGTCCCCATTTCAGAGATGAGGAAACTGAGGCTCACAGGGCAAAGGGCCGTCTGTGTCCGCAGAAGGGCCCGAGCCCAACTCTTCGTGGAGGAACAGGGAGACCTGGACCAGCCCCTTCCCGAACGCAGCAAGTGGTGCTCTGAGGAGGGGGTGGGGGGAACCCTTCCCTCTGGGGCCCTCAGGAGGGGCGGGCCTCAGTCCTGGGATGTGGCCCCAGTCCAGCCACCCTCAAGCCCCCCAGGAGTCTCAGCGCCTCCCCATGCACCCGAGTGTCCAAAAGTCTCCGACATCCCCTCTAGCAGGAGCGCTCCCCAGTCTCTCTGGCGAGGGTCCCCGGCACCAAGGAAGAGGGCGGCAGCAAGCACTGGGTGGGTCGGCTTTCCAGCGCCTGGCTTGCAATGTTGGGCTCCCCCTCCATCCTCAGCTCCTGGGAGCTCATTCTCATGGCTGGCTGGGTCCACCTCAGCCTGGAATGAGTGTGTGGCATTCTTATGGCCACCTATCCCCAACCATGAAAAGAGACCCAGTGCCAGTCTTCAGGGACAGCTGGATCCCAGTGCCAGTCTTCAGGCACAGCTGGATCCCAGTGCCAGTCTTCAGGCACAGCTGGATCCCAGTGCCAGTCTTCAGGCACAGCTGGATCTAGGCGCTCCAGGAGTGCCATCAAGGCTGGCTCTTCACTTGGCCTCTGTGTTGGTCTCAGCCACACTCTGCCCTGCAGTGGCCAAGGTGGCGGTCCTTGGGCAACTGAGCTGACGTCCTGCCAGCCCCTAAATGTGAAATGTCCTTCTGTGGAATTCCTGCAACATGTCTGGGTGAGACGTGACTGGCCAGGCTGGGGTCATGGCCATCTCTCAGCCTGTGTCAGTGACCATGACAGGCCAGGCCACATGACCCACCCCCCTGGGTCCACCCCGAGCGGGTAGGATGGGTTCTGCTGGCCCCATGTGCCCGTGCACGGTGCTGTGCCGGGAGACACCGGGCCCCCTCAGTCATCACATGGCGTTTCTCATAAGCTTCTGAGGCAGCCCAGGGACCAACAGGGCTCTAGTGTGGCCAAGAAGTGAAGTCCGGAGTTACCCAGCGGGCTGTTGGTGAGGGGAGTACTCAAGACGGAGGTGGAGGGCTTCCTGGAGCTGGTGGCATTTGAGAGGACACAGGGGAAGAGCAGCACAGAGTGGAAGGCCCTGCAGGAGAATTCGGGGGACTCTGGCAGCCCAGCAAGCTCCAGCTCCTAGGATCCTAGGATGCTTGCTGGGGAAACAATATTGTACCTCTCTCCCTCCCTCCCCCTGCTCCCCATCCCCTTCCCACCCACTCGCCGCCATGCTCCTGCAGCCTAGAGATGGAAAGGTCCCTCCACCAGGACCAGACCTCCTCCCTCCTCCCACCCCACTTCCAGCATTGGCAGAGAGTGCTGGACCTGGACTATAGTCAGGAGCAGTGGCTCTCCCAGCACCATCAAACCTGTCACCTCCCTGCACCCCTTCCCCCCTCCCCTCCCTTCCTTCCTCCCCTTTCTTTACCCCCTCTCCTCCCTTTCCCCACCTCCCCTCTCTTCCCACCTCCCCTCCTTTCCCCCTTCCCCCATCCCCTCCCTTTCTGCCTCCCCTTGCTACGCCTTTTCCGCTCCTCCCTGCACCCCCTGCTCCCCTCCCCACTCTTTCACCCATCCCTCCTCCCTGTAACCCCTCCCCTCCCTGCACCCTCCTTCCCCTTCCCTGCACCTTCCTTGCCCCTCCCCACTGCCCCACCCTCACCTCTGCTTCTCCCACTTGGCACTTCCCATGTTCCTGTCTCCACACGGGAAAGCCGCCTTTTCGTTTTTCATTCATTTATTTTTGCAGCGTTATTGAGATAAAGCTGATGTATGGTAACCTGCATATATTTGTAGTGTGCAGTGTGAAAAGTTTCGACACTACACACCTGTGAAACCACATCACAATCAAGATAACTCTCCATCACCCAAGTTTCCCCATGCCCTTGGCAGGCCTCTCCCACCCCATCTGCGAAGGCGAGGAGCCTTTTCTCACTCCCATCACTGCGCTGCCCAGCATCTCGCACGGGTGGAAGCAGCTGGTTCCTGCTGTCGCAGAGCATTCGGCTGCGGGGTAAAATAAAGCCACTGTGAATCTTGTACAGGCTTTGCTGGACACCTGTGTTCATTTCTCCAGGAGCAGCAGTCAGAGACACGTTTAACCCCTTAAGAAACTGCTAGAAGGGTGTGAACCACCATCCACACCCCAGCACCTCCAGGAGTTCCGCACCCTCCCGACACTTGTCCTGGTCCCATCCTCACGAATGTGTTCCTGGTATTTTGTTGTTTTTAATTTCTAAATAAGCTCAGGAAACATGATTCTCAACATCCTCCTCAGACGCACCCAGAAAGAAGCCGCCTCTCTTCTGCTCACACCTGAGGGCTCTCCTGTCCACCTGCGCCCTTCCCCAGCAGCCTTTTCCACCTCAAGCCTCTACCCAGGCCCTTCGCCAGTCAGGAGGCTCCCCAGGGTCCGGCCCCTGCAGCCCCTGGAAAGTCTCCCGTGCCTGAGAGGCGCTCACAGCACTTGGTGAGTAAGAACATTGAGAAAAGACAGATATACGCGTGCCCATCCTTCTCAAAAACAGAAATTCTAGCAGTTAGGACTTAACAGCCTGACCAGCAGCTGGCTGCGTTTCTAACAAGGTGCGATCTGTCTCCCAAGCAAGTCTTGAAGGTGCTGTGGGAAGCTCCCGTTCGACCTTCCCGGTGAGCGCAGCGTCACAGGGACTGTGCCCAGTCCGGCTTTGTGTCATCGCTCTGCTGTGCATAGCCAGCCCTGCCAGGCAGGGGGCTTCGGAAGGCTGTGTAGGGACTGGGGTCTTTCGAATTGCATAAACACCATTGTGAGATCAGGCACTGGTTGAGCACTTGCTGTATGCATGGCACTGAGGACACAGGAGGCCCTGATGGGTCCCCGAAGCTACTCAGACCAATGAAAGCTGAGAGCAGCACAGACGCCACTGCCTCTGCAGCCCCGGGCAGGCAGTGCCCTGAGCACAGGGCCAGGTGAAGGCTCAGTGGACCTTTTCTTTCTTTTTTTTTTTTTTTGAGATGGAGTCTCGCTCTGTCGCCCAGGCTGGAGTGCAGTGGCACGATCTCAGCTCACTGCAACCTCCGCCTACTGGGCTCAAGTGATTCTCCTGCCTCAGCCTCCCAAGGAGCTGGGACTACAGGAGTGCACCACCATGCTCGGCTAATTCTTTATATTTTAGGAGAGACAGGGTTTCACCATGTTGGCCAGGATGGTCTCAATCTCCTGACCTCAGGTGATCCGCCCACCTCGGCCTCCCAAAGTGCTGGGATTATAGGCGTGAGCCACCACATCCACCTGGACTTTTTCTTTTTTAGAATAAAATTACACTTGAAATTGATTTGTAGACCTAGTATTAAAAAGATTTTTAAAATTACATTCGGAAGCCACCGTCTGATAGAAGGGAAAATGCCAGCAACTGACTGTGGAGAACCACCAGATTTGTAGTCAGAGCAGCATTCGAAAAACGATGACAACTTCTTGGGCACTTAGCCCACCATCGGGGCCATTTACATGCCTGGGTCCTTTAGTGCCAGATCCCTAGTGCGGGGCCAGGTGACCCACCTAGGTGGGGCCCAAGCCTTTCCCGGTGCTTAACTGAAGTGCCCTTACATTGGCTGAAATACACAGATCTTACCTGTCAGCTTAGCATTTCACATTGGCACACACCTGTGAGACCCCCATGATGATTGAATCAGAACATTTTCATCACCCCAGAGGGCCCTGGCACCTCTTCCTGACAGTCTCCTCACCGGAGGCCCATGCCCTGCTTCTACCCACACGTGAACTTCCATCAGGTGGAATCAGAATGCACAGGCTTCTGTGTCTGGCCTTTTCCAGTCAGCGTAGCTCTTCTGAGATTCAACTACGTCATTGAGCGTATCAGTAGTTTGTTCCTTTTTATTCCTGGGAGACGTTTCACTGACTAAATATGCCTCCATTTGACTCTCCATTCACCTGCTGATGGGCATTTGGGCTGCTTCCATCTTAAGCATCAATGAATACAGCCACTGTGAACATTCTTATACGACTTTTTGGTGGCCAAAGGAACTCATTTTCAAGTAGATGCTTAGGAGTGGAACTGCTGGTCACAGGATAGATGCACATTCAGCTTCGTCACTGTGTCACACACCGGGTAGACGTGCATTCAGCTTCCTGCGTCACGCACTGGATACACATGCATTTGGCTTCCTGTGTCACACACCACGCCACCATTGGATGGCAGTCTTTCAGATTCAAGCCCTGAGGGTGGGCACACAGTGGAGTCTCACTGTGGTCTCTATTTGCATTTCTCTGATGACCAGTAATGGTGAGCACCTTTTCAGTTGCTTATTCGCCACTTGCATATCTTTTCTAAAGCACCTGTTCAAGTGTCTTGCACATTTGTTATTGTATTGTCTTTATCACTGAGTTGTGGAATTCTTTATTCCTTTATCATATATAAATATTGCAAATATTTCTCCAAGTCTGTGGCTTGCCTTTTTACTTTATATACCTTTTTTTTTTTTTTTTTTTTTTGAGATGGAGTCTCACTCTGTCGCCCAGGCTGGAGTGCAGTGGCCGGATCTCAGCTCACTGCAAGCTCCGCCTCCCGGGTTTACGCCATTCTCCTGCCTCAGCCTCCTGAGTAGCTGGGACTACAGGCGCCCACCACCTCGCCTGGCTAGTTTTCGTAATTTTAGTAGAGACAGGGTTTCACCATGTTAGCCAGGATGGTTTCGATCTCCTGACCTCGTGATCCGCCCGTCTCGGCCTCCCAAAGTGCTGGGATTACAGGCTTGAGCCACTGTACCCAGCCTAAGTCCTCTGCATTTCTATATACATTTGTGGAATCAGATTGTCAGTTTCTAGGAAAATCCTGCCTGGATTTGGTTGAGCCGGCATTGCTTCTGTTTCTCAGTTCAGACAGACTTGCTGTCTTCAGCAACAGTGAGTCTTCCCCACCAGCACTGTGGTGTTGGCCTCCGCTGAGGGCTTCGATATCTCAGTTCCAGTGTAAGGATCTCATACATCTTTCATTCAGTGTATACCTAGGCATGTGTTCTCTGTGCTATTGTTGACGGCATGTTTTTAACCTGGTTGTTGGTTGCGAGTACACGGAACTACAGACGCCTCCAGCTACCGGCCTTGCCTCCGGCCCTCTTTCGGAGTTCACGCACCATGCTCAGTGTTGTCTTTGGAGGTTCACCTGGACTTCCGAGACATATAGTCGTGTCACCTCTAAATTTTTTGTTCACCTTCTTCCTCTCCACACTTGGTGCCTCTTTTTCTTGCCTTTTTGCCCAATTGGAGCTGCCTGTATGTGGGGAGCGGAGGCAGCAAGAGCGGCCGTCCCGGTCATGTTCACATCAGGCTGCTCGTGCCCCAGGTCTGTGCAAACACCCAGATAAGACTGATGGCAGCCAGCAAGCCTGTGACGAGATGCGAAACAGCAGCTACGAGTCTCAAAAACAGAATACAACAAACGCGCCTGCAGACCCGGTCTTGTGGCAGTGCCTGGCTGAAGGGAATCTCTAAGCCTCAAGTCACCGTGATCGCCCCACGCAGACTGACCGAACCAACATGAAGAGCAGAGGAGCTGGAATGAAATCAATCACACTCGCAGAAATTCAAGTGCAACTGCCCTTTGTACCTGATTCAACTATTTCAGGCCAAGAACTTCGTGAAAGGCAGGTATGGGTCATGGATGGAAAGCACAGGCATGACCCCATCAGTGAATGACTCTGGCACAGTCTGCAGTAGAAAGCTGGAGAGAGCGCCCACCAGTGCTTCCTGCTGAGACTCAGTGTGGCCGCAAGTGTCCAGGGTGAATTGTTTCCTCCTTAAAAAAGATATGCAGGACTCCTTACCCGTGGTCCTCAGAATGGGACTCTATCTGGAGTTAGGGTCTTTACACAGGTACTCCAGGCAGAATGAGGTTGTTTGGGTGGGCCCTGATCCAACAGGGCTGGGGGTCCTTACAGAGAGGGGAAGCTGGACCCAGAGACTGACACACACAAGGAAGAAGCTGTGGAAAGGCGGAGACAGAGATCGGGAGCTGTGTCTAAGCCAAGGAACCCAAAGGTGCCAGCAGCTGCCAGAAGCTGGGAGGGCAGACCCTTCCCCAGAGCCTGGGGAGAAACCCACCCTGCTGGCACCTGTGGCCCCCGGAGCTATGGGACGATCCGTGGTCCTTTGTCACGGCAGCCCCAGTGGGGCAGTGCAACAGGTGTGGGAACAGGGGCAGTGTCTCCAGCAGCACTTGTAAGTAAACCTGTATTATCGCTGTGGGTCCGTCACACCAGGTGGAGTGAATGTCACGGCGGGGGACTGACTCCAGTCCATCAGAGACCGCTCCCAAAGGCTCTCCAAGGTGCTCAAAGGCAGGGAGCGGTGCGGTACACATTGGCGCTGAGCCTCTGAGGGCCCAGCAGCAGCTGCAACCTGTCAGGGCCAACCTGTACCACAAACTGCCCTGGAGACGCCTTCTCTCGTCACAGGAGGTCTGTGTCAGGGCTGGGGCCCTCTGGGCACCTCAGCTGGGCTCGCCGGGTGCGTTTCTGTGTGCATCCCCCCGGTGCTGGGCCTCCCCCCGCCCCTCCTAGCTGTGCCCAGCTCATCTCCACCTGCAAGTGCAGAAGGTGTCAGCGCAGCCTCCAGCCCCCAGACTCCACGCACAGGGCGGCTCAGCCCCTGCCCTCACAGAGAAAGTTCTTTCTCCCAGCTCTGCTGGGGCTCAGCTACAGATTCCAACAGGTGGCTCAGAAACCAGCACCTCAGCAGACCCAGAGTGCAATCGGGCAGCAGAGAAAACTGGGGAAAAATAGGCAAAACAAATACAGATAAATTTGTTTTTAATAAAGGAGTTAATTTTCTTTCAATCCTATATAAAACAATAGCAATTAAAAACTTCATTTTTGAAAGTAAAATATTTACATATGAACAAGTAACTGTGCAAAATTTACATGAAAAAATGGAAAGACAGGGATTTCCTAAAAGACAAAATAAAAGGTGTAACAGTTCTCAGGTGTCGATAAAAAATACTGATCAGCGTTCAGTTCACACGCGCTTGAATTAAAGTCTAATGTGAGAATTCACACGGAGAAAGCCGGAGTATTTACAGTCATAAAAGTACTATCAATAGACAATTTCATACAATAACCTCTGAAAATAGAAAGAACCAATTAGTATATTTGTAATAAAAAAATAGGTACAAAGAAGGGGCTTTGCTCTGGACGTCTGTAAAGTCGGCCCAAGGCTTGCATACAGTCTCTTAGCAAAATAATTATAGTTTACATAGCCATTTCTATGTCATGTGCCAAAAGTTATGTACAATTACTGACAAAATACACC
>NW_016807321.1:34380-39948 GCF_001698545.2 Rhinopithecus bieti
AGGGGGAGAGGGGAGGGGAAGATAAATAGTCTAAAAAATCAGTTTGCTTTGCTAACTGACTATTACAAAAATAAAATAAACAAAATGAGGTCATCGGCTGTAGACATACACCTACACAGTAAGTTAGGTAGAACTAAACCAAAATGCACAAATAATGCAGAAACTGCTATGAGTTGACAGAGGGCAGCTAATTATTTGCTAATGATTCCATCAGTCTTTATATATGGCTTGTTTGGCAAGAAGGCCACTCAATCAAGATGAGTTAAGATTTAATTGTCCTTTAAGAGTATCCACAGGCCTTTGTGTTCTCTCTGTTACAGAAACGTATTTTCTTTCACACTGAAGAGTTGATTTAGAAACAGGAATATAAAACTGTTCCATCGTAAAGAGGTGGCTGTTTTTTAAACAATATCCCATTTGCTTGTTACAAAAAGGCGTAATCTGCAAATATATAAAAAGTCCCCAGGCGTCCTCCTGTGTCACTTAAGGAATGCTTTGTAGAGCAGCAGTGAATGGCTTGTCTCACGTTCATTTTCTAAACAAAATATGAGGTCCCTGAGGTTGACCCGCGTGATTCTTTGTCGCGTGAACTGTCTGGGGGCTCCGACCCCCGAGCTGCCTGGGACCACCGAGCCGGGGCCCGACCCCTGGTGACGAAAACGGAGAAGACAGGGTGTTAGTGGGGCCCAGAGTGGGGCTTCAAATGGGGGCCTGTGTGTCTGAACCAAGTACCCCGATTCCAGAGGAGGCCAGGCCTGGCACGGGCTCCCTCCGGTAGGAGCTGAGGTGCTGTCCAGGGTCCTGCCAGGGCAGGGGCAAGGGCAGGAGGCCCCATGCTGTGCCTTCAGGACAGGGCACACTCAGACACTGCCCAATGCCCCACAGTGCTCAGACCTGCTCCTGGGGCTGAGGATGGACCAGGGGGTGGCACCCACACCCAAGGCAAATGGCTGAGTGGCCCCAGGGCCACCCTCCATGCGACCACAGCTGGACTGCGTGTGGACTCAGCTGGGGTACAAAAGCCACACTGGGTCCCTGTGTGTCATCCTGCTTGGCCGCTGAATTCCTGCACTGGGAGGGCTGGGGTCAGCTGGGACTGGGCATGCTGGGTCAGCTGCAAAGGCTGGGTTGTTCAGTGGCTCCCACTGTGATCCCTGGGCCTCTGGCTGGGCCCTGGCTGCACAGACCCTGCCTCCGTCAGCCCCTCCAGGTGACCAAGTGTCTCCCGAGCTGCCTCAGATGTGTTCCTGCTTGGAGAAGCATAGCTGCTGGGTGCCAGCTCTTGTGGAGAGCTTTGGTGGTTTCAGCTGATGACACCTGCACGACACCGCCTAGCGGGGCACACGCCACACACACACGACACCACCCAGCGGGGCACGAGCCACATCACACCACCCAGGGGGGCACGTGCCACACACACACGACACCGCCCAGCAGGGCACACGCCACACACACACATGACACTGCCCAGCGGGGCACGCGCCACACACACACACAACACTGCCCAGCGGGGCACACACCACACACACACACACGACACCGCCTAGCGGGGCACGCGCCACACACACACGACACTGCCTAGCGGGGCACGCGCCACACACACAGACACCGCCCAGCGCAGCACGAGCCACACACACACACGGCACCACCCAGCGGGGCACGAGCCACACACACACACGGCACCGCCCAGCGGGCAATGCGCCCCACAACTCCCAACGGCTGTGGTTTCCCCATTTGGCATGAAAACTAAGGTCTGCTCTGATGGTGAAAGCTGCTCATGTATATTTAAGTACAAAGATTACAATGGCCTCTTTACAGCACGTTCTCAACCAAAGTTAAGATGCTGGAAGTAGCTGATTCTGCTCTGCACGCCACTGGGAGCCCTGCCATGAACAGCCACAGGCGACGCCCGGGCTGCCCTGATGTGGCACCCCTCATCTCGTCCTTCCTCCCGTCCCCGCTCTGCCACTTTCAGTTCAGGCTGGGAGCATGGCTGCCTTGTGTGACGGCATGCAAGTGCGACTCTGACCCACTACATTTTCTTTATTCCTGTGAGATTCAAACAGGAGAGGGCACCTGTCTCCCTTCAGGCGCCCTGCACCGTGAGGCCTTCTTCAGACCTGCCCCGGGTCCCTCTGCGACTGAAGCCTCCGCACGCTCCACACTAGCTCATTACAAACTGATCCTCACCTGAGGCCAGGCCTCCCAAAAGAGAACTCAGACGGGGTGAGTGCCAGTGTGTAGGGTGGGGCGGGGCTCTCACACGCACCACCCTAACAGGCTGTGTGACCCAGCGACACCTTCTATACATTCCAGACTGTGTTTGATCCTTCTACCTTCAAAATAGTTCAGCTGCCAAAAAAGACGACTGGAGTGAAGGTGAGACGCTCATCCCAGGTGCGCAATTTAAGGGCTGCTGAGGGTCGGAAATCAAGATATTCTAATGCCAAGTGTCAGCACCAATCAAGGGAAGGGGCGAGACCAACCAAGGGGGGGGCGAGACGGTGCCTGCTGGGGCTGAGGCCACTCCCAGGTCCCAGCACACTCAGAAACTGATGGCAGGCCCTGCTTCTGCGCCAAGCTCTGAAGGTGCACTATGAATGAAAACATAACTTCTCCAGATTCTGAGTTTTATAAATACAACTAAATTTTCTTAAATCTAAAAAAAGAAAAGAAAAGAAAATGCAAATCAACCTGATACTCCAGTTGCCTCTCTCTACACCGCACACTGCCGCCTTCTCCCCAGTCCACCTTGCCCCAGGCAGGAGGGGTCCACACTCTGTCTTTCCCATAGGGTCTTTGCTCGCAGAATTCTATGTGGATTCTGGCTACCGCAGAGGGTCTGCTGCTAAACTGCTCTGAAGATGGAGTGGAGATCTTGTGGGAACCTCCCCTCACTTCTCAGGACTGGAGCTGCCACTGGCCCAAGGCCTTCTGTGCCCAACCCACACGGCAGAGGCAGCGGCTTTCCTTCCTAGGTTCATCCAAACCCCTCATGGGCTGTGCCCGTGGTGGGCGCAGCAGCCCAGTGGGGGGTGGCAGTCAGGGACTGGTCACGGAGCCTGCTGGGAGGAAAGTGCTTAGTGGGGCTCCCAGCTCCCATGGGACACCTGAGGACGAAGTGCCTGCGGGGACCAGGGCCAAGGCACCCATGGCCACTCTAGAGGGCCTGTGGCCCATGCAGGTGCGATGGCGCAAAGCAGGGCCTGGGACAACAGACAGGTCCACCAAGGCCAGCGCCGACATGGAGCCCTGGGGCCTCGGCGTAAACAACTCCAAACACAGGGGCTTGGGGTTTTCAGGTGCAGGCACTGGGATTAGAAAACGAACAAGCAAACTAAAATCCCCACCACCCTGGACATACCACACGAACCCTCCCTTTGCAGGTCTCCGCCTCTGAAACATGGCAGACACCCCTGCCCCGTCACAGGGCTCTTAAAGGCGATCTCTCCACTGCACAAGCGCCACAGGGACTCAATGTCGAAGCCAAATGCAAAGAGTCGCCATCCGTGGAACCGCCTGGTGCAGGGTCTGTGCCGCCCGAACGTCAGGTCCCGTGCTGTCAGCACCTGGGGCTGTCCGGGAGCAGAGCGTCTGCTCCTGAGGTGGGAGCGCCTTGGCCCGTCCTTTACTCCGCCACGGAGCCCCAGCCGAGCAATGGGTGGAGAACGCTGTGCCCACAGCCGCCCGGGCAGCGGGTCACAATGGCCCGTGCCGCACACGCTCCAGCCAGCTCCGCCCCGAACGCGTGCAAGCCCTCTCCGTGCCTAAGCATTTACGGGGTGTCACACACACGAGGCAAGGTCACTGGCAGCACATTTCGAAGAACAGCAGTAGTAACAAAACACTTGGACACACAACTTAGAAAGTTAGCCTCACTTCCGGGAGGCTGAAGACAACATGGCTGCCGAGCTGACGTCTCCCAGCCTCTCTTCCAAACACAGTTCAGCACAAGCAAGGAACACAGGTCTACACCAGCATCACCGTCTGCACAGGACGAGGGCGCCTAGACTTCACCATCACTGCAAGTCGGCGCACAGTCATTACACGCCCGAGCCTGATCCCGCTAGTCCCTCCCCTGCAAGGCCGCGGTGGGGCGGGGCGGGCTGGGACAGGGGTCCGTGGGAAGCCACTGCTGAAAGGCTAAGCCACCCCAAGTCCGAGCGCCTGAGAGGTGTCCAGGAAGCTCAGCACGGACCACAGGGCAGGGACCACGGAGCACAGACGGGAAGGGGTTGTCAAGGCAACACGGCGTGTCGTGAGAGGAGCCCTTTGGCCGCTGGGTGTTGAGGCAGAAAAGAAGGAAAAGGGGAAGTTCTGGGTCCTGCAGGAAAGGGCTGGGAGAACTGGAGGACGTTCGAGACCCGGACTTCCCCATGCGGCCAGCAGAGGGCGCCAGGAAACCACAGACCGGGCAAACACCCCAAGGCCACCAGAGGAAGGGACAGAGGCGGCAAAGCCACCCAGAGCCACAGGAGTCAGAGAAGAGTCAGAAAATGGGGCTCCGCACACATCAGAAACCCACCCTGGAACAACAAGGAAACTAACAACACTCTCAATACAGGAAAATCTGCTGGAGCGTGCACTTAAGGATATGAAAATCACCTCAAATCAGAATCTCAAAACTAGGAGGCACATTTTATAAAACAATATAATTACAAATACAACACCAAAAGGAAGTAAGAGTTGACTGGACTTAAGAAAGAAATGGAAGGAAGAGACAAAATTATCTCTGAAATGAATAAACTGCCAACTGTTCCAGGGAGGGGAGGCAGTGAAAATGCAGTAACGAACCCACTAGAGGCAGGAAGCCAAGAGGACGGAGCCGAGACGCAGAAAGGAGGAAAAGGTCAGGAGAAAACAGGGCAAACGAGAGCTGGATAATCTCCCTCTCAGACGGAGGGGACATTCACACCGTGACATTCGCAAAAGACAGCAAACCCACACCCGGAGGAGGCACTAAACCCCACGCCCACCCGAGAGGAGACACCAAACCCACATCCGACCCGAGGAGACACCAAAACCAACACACTGAGAGGGCCACTGGGTGGCAGACTCTGAGATGCAACCTCATACAGTAGGGGCTCTCAGAGCCCACAGCAGGGCTGCCAAGGAGGAAGAGAAGAGAACCCATGAAGGGGAAGGAATCAGCCTCCACGGTTCCTCCCAGCCCCTTCCCAAGGCAAGAACAGAAAAGACTTCTGAGCCAGCCAAGCCGCCTGCGCTCAGGGCCCAGAAACAGCCTCAGGAATGGGAGGAAGAGCCTCATCTACTGGGCGGGAAACTGCAGGGAAGAGACATTCTCAGGCTCCGAGTGAGGCAGAGGCAGGAGAGGGAGGCTGAGGACCAGTGTGTGCCTCCCGTGGAGTCGTGTCACTAAAGGCAGAGGAAGAAGCCACGAGAGCTCACAGATGCCGATGGCCAACAGTGGAGCTGCCAGGACTGTGCAAACTGCTCGACTGCAGTGCGAACAGTCCCATGAGACACAGGAGACCAGGGTGTCGTCAATAGTTTAAGTACAAAAGTAACCAGGAAGACACAGATACGAACCTTCCTAAATACAAAAAA
>NW_016807321.1:42381-56940 GCF_001698545.2 Rhinopithecus bieti
GGGAGGGTGCGGAGGGGAGGGCACGGTGGGGAGGGAAGGGGCGGCAGCGGGGAGGGAGGGCATGGCAGGACGCCACTGCAGGGGGCACTTCTTTCTATACTTCTTTGTATAGTTCTGACTCTCGGGACCATGGCAATACTCCACCCCTCATGAACAAAAAAATCAAACAAGATTTGGAGGAAACCAACAGGAACACAAACAGTAACCACTGAACCCGAGCTGTCCCGCAGCTGAGTGACGGCCACACCGAAGGGTGGGCCGAAGTGGGGCCTGGTGGTGTGTGCCTGCAGTCCCAACTACTGGTGGGGGCTGAGGCAGGAGGATTGCTTGAGTCTGGGAGCCTCGGCCCAGCCCAGGATGCAGAGCAAGACCCCATCTCTAAAAACAAATAATAAAATTTAAACATAAAAGTAAAATGAAAGGATGAGTTATAACAAAACTCGTCTATGTAACTTTGAAATGCACGATTTTGACCTGTGAGGTTAAGTAGAAGGGCTGCACAGAAATGCTACGCTCCAGGTCGTCAGCACGTTTGTTTCTCACATGGCTTGGCAATCCCGAAGGCCCTTTAACTGTACGTTGGAACTGAACACCTCTGAACACCTAAGCACATCTACTGTGGGGATGAGAACAGGTTCTCATGTAAGGCATGAGGGAAGCTAGAATGAGCCTATGACGCCAGACTAGATCCTGAGGCCTGAGGAAAAGTGAGAAGGCCGCTATGTGCAGCACAGGTGCAGGTGCAGGTACAGATGAGGGTTTGTGTGCGTGCACATGCCCCGGTCCACCCACAGGCCTGGATGCAGGGATACCCTAGGAGCAATGAGCACACCTGGTGCCCAGAGGCTGGTTTCTAAAACACCATCCCCAACCAAAGGAAGCACCATACCCAACCAAAAGAACCAATGCCCCTCCGAGAAATCGCAGAAAACGGAAGATGTGCTGAACATTCTGTGGTGTCATAAAGTCACCAAATCCTCTTGTCATGTCACAAGGACATGGAATCAACCTGAAGCAGCTCATGGTGCCCAGAGCAGGGCTGCTCAACCAACAAAATAAATAAACGGCAGCAGCGGCTTGTTACCTACAGAAGTAAATAAATATCCATGCTAATATAAGCAAGTAACTGAATTAACAAGTGGGGGAAATAAGGGAGAAGGGGCAGCTCTCTCTACAGAATTCCAATTAATGTAAACAGAAAGACAGAAATAGAAAGTTAGCATCAGGCAGACACCACAGCAGTCTCCACTGGCAGTGCCCTTGCAAATGCCCGTGCGGGGGCCGAAGGCCTGATAAGAAATGGTATCAGCAGCCTCCAAGTGTCTCCTTGAGATACTTACTAACTACAAAGAGAAAAAGAGTAACTTGACGGTGGAGAAACCGGCCAACCCCACCTTAACCAAGCTTCAAAGTCAGCAGCACCAGCAGCCAGGCGACACCACCTGCCTCCCAATACAGTGCTCTGAGGACACGCCAGCCAGCCCGCGGCATTCTAGCTGAGATTCTACAGCCTGGACTGCATCACGAGGAGACACCAGAAAAACACAAACTAAGGAAACGTCCACCAGACAAGGACCAGCGCTCTCCAGCACGTCAAGGCCAGCAAAGACCAGGAAAGACTAAGCAGCTGCCACCAAGCAGAGGACCGGAGGAGCCGCAAGGGTCCCGGGGCAGGAAAGGACGTCGGGGACACTGGTAAAAATTCACTAAGGAGAAAATATTTGCAAAAGACACATCTGATAATGGACTGTTACCCAAAATATACCAAGAACTCTTGAAACTCAACAGTAAGATGCTCCACATCCTCCATCACCACGGAAATGCAAATTAAAACAAGATGCCACCACACACCTACTAGAACGGCCAAGACCCAGAACACGGGCAGCACCGAACGCTGGTGAGGATGTGGAGAAACAGGACCCTCAGCCACGGCTGCTGTGAATGCAACATGACGCAGCCGCTGGAAGACAGTCTGGCGGTTTCTTACAAAACTAAACGTGCTCTTACTACACGATCCAGCAACCGTGCTCCTTGGTATCTACCCAAAGGAGCTGAAAATTCATGTCCACACAAAATCCTGTGCACAGATGTTTATACCAGCTTTCTTCATAATTGCCAAAACCTGGAAGCAGCCACGACGTGCTTTAGCAGGTGAGTGGATAAAATAAACTGTGGTACATCCACACACTGGAATAGTGCTCAGTGCTGAAAAGAAATGAGCCATCAAGCCATGAAAAAAAACAGAAGAGCCTCAAGTGCATATTCCTAAATGAGAGAAGCCAGCTTGAGAAGGCTGCACCATTTCAACCACAAGACATTCTGGAAAAGGTGAAACTATGGAGATAATAAGATCCGTGGACCAGGGACTGAGAGGAGGGGAGGGATGAGCCGGCAGAGCACAGAGGAATTCGGGGCTGCGGAACGACTCCACATGATATGGTGCTGGAGGAAACACGTCATTCTACAACTGTCAAAACCCACAGAACGTACACACCAGGAGCGCACCCTGATGGGAACTCTGGAAGCTGGGTGGGAAGGACATGCTGACGTGGGTTCCTGGATTCTAATAAAGGCGCCACCTGGCCAGCGGGGGAGGCTGTGCACCTGCAGGGAGGAGTGTATGGGGAGTCTCTGTACTTTTTTCCCTTCCGTTTTCCGTGAACCTAAAACTGCTCTAAAAAATAGTTTATTAATTTATTTAAAGTTAAATTCAGGGAAAAAAATCAAATAAGGTCTTTAGTGAACAGTACCATACCCATGCTTAACATGAGGTGAAACTGGGTGAGAGGCAGATGGAAACTCTGTACTATTTCTGTAAGTTTCCTCTATGTGTAGAATTAATTCAAAATTAAAAGTTAAAAACAGAAGACCTACCCTTAAGAGATATCCAAAAGGAAAAAGAAAAGAACTATTGAGCATTATCTTTGATGAAGAAGGTGTCGTGTTAACTGTTACACAGATAACACACAAAGATCCCCAAAGTTCACAAAACGCAAAATCTCAACAATTGCGAAACAACTGCTCCCCAAACAGACGCCAGCGCCCGTCTTCATCTACTCGGCAGCGCCTTGCCTGGGTCATCCAGGTCCGGCTTTCTCGATACTCCATGTACCTCCCACCCCCACACCCTGGCCCTTCTCGTGAGTGAGAACTCACGAGCTCCCTTACTCTTCTTACAGGTTACTCCGCACATGTTAACACTCACATCCAAAATCCATCAGCATGCCTTTCCCATCCAATCCTCCCTCCTGGCGCAGGGACTCTAGCAGGCAAAATGGTAGGTAAGTTGGTTACACTGAAGAAAAAAACAAATACACTGAATGATGGGAACTAGGTTCCTCACTGTCTGAGAAAGAACTAATAGACAAGGATGGGGGGGACTGCTAAACAGAAGCCCTGGCGTGCTAGGCTAGGACCACAGTAACAACACAAACACACAGGACCCCGTGGACATGGAAAGGCCACACACTCCCCTACATGCATTTGGGTCCTGAGCTCCGGCTGCTGGCACAGCCTGGAAGCAGGGGCCCCAGCAATCAGCACCAAGTGCCCAGATCCTGGCCTCTCACCACCACACTCCACTAGAGGAACCAGAGCTCCACGGGAGCTGCAGAGTGGGCAGGGGGAGTGCAAGTGGCAATAAGGAATGCCACAGACAAGGGACGCGTCAGAAGATACAGACTCCAGCCACAAAAAGCTCCCACCAAGCAAGCCTAGAAATAATGAGTGCTGATCAGAGCCCACCAAACACAACAGGGCACTGCAGTGAGTGAGTCAGTGAGGGATCCTGGCACCCACAGCACTGCAGTGAGTGAGTCAGTGAGAGATCCTGGCACCCACAGCACTGCAGTGAGTGAGTCAGTGAGGGATCCTGGCACCCACAGCACTGCAGTGAGTGAGTCAGTGAGGGATCCTGGCACCCACAGCACTGCAGTGAGTGAGTCAGTGAGGGATCCTGGCACCCACAGCACTGCAGTGAGTGAGTCAGTGAGGGATCCTGGCACCCACAGCACTGCAGTGAGTGAGTCAGTGAGGGATCCTGGCACCCACAGCACTGCAGTGAGTGAGTCAGTGAGGGATCCTGGCACCCACAGCACTGCAGTGAGTGAGTCAGTGAGGGATCCTGGCACCCACAGCACTGCAGTGAGTGAGTCAGTGAGGGATCCTGGCACCCACAGCACTGCAGTGAGTGAGTCAGTGAGGGATCCTGGCACCCACAGCACTGCAGTGAGTGAGTCAGTGAGGGATCCTGGCACCCACAGCACTGCAGTGAGTGAGTCAGTGAGGGATCCTGGCACCCACAGCACTGCAGTGAGTGAGTCAGTGAGGGATCCTGGCACCCACAGCACTGCAGTGAGTGAGTCAGTGAGGGATCCTGGCACCCACAGCACTGCAGTGAGTGAGTCAGTGAGGGATCCTGGCACCCACAGCACTGCAGTGAGTGAGTCAGTGAGGGATCCTGGCACCCACAGCACTGCAGTGAGTGAGTCAGTGAGGGATCCTGGCACCCACAGCACTGCAGTGAGTGAGTCAGTGAGGGATCCTGGCACCCACAGCACTGCAGTGAGTGAGTCAGTGAGGGATCCTGGCACCCACAGCACTGCAGTGAGTGAGTCAGTGAGGGATCCTGGCACCCACAGCACTGCAGTGAGTGAGTCAGTGAGGGATCCTGGCACCCACAGCACTGCAGTGAGTGAGTCAGTGAGGGATCCTGGCACCCACAGCACTGCAGTGAGTGAGTCAGTGAGGGATCCTGGCACCCACAGCACTGCAGTGAGTGAGTCAGTGAGGGATCCTGGCACCCACAGCACTGCAGTGAGTGAGTCAGTGAGGGATCCTGGCACCCACAGCACTGCAGTGAGTGAGTCAGTGAGGGATCCTGGCACCCACAGCACTGCAGTGAGTGAGTCAGTGAGGGATCCTGGCACCCACAGCACTGCAGTGAGTGAGTCAGTGAGGGATCCTGGCACCCACAGCACTGCAGTGAGTGAGTCAGTGAGGGATCCTGGCACCCACAGCACTGCAGTGAGTGAGTCAGTGAGGGATCCTGGCACCCACAGCACTGCAGTGAGTGAGTCAGTGAGGGATCCTGGCACCCACAGCACTGCAGTGAGTGAGTCAGTGAGGGATCCTGGCACCCACAGCACTGCAGTGAGTGAGTCAGTGAGGGATCCTGGCACCCACAGCACTGCAGTGAGTGAGTCAGTGAGGGATCCTGGCACCCACAGCACTGCAGTGAGTGAGTCAGTGAGGGATCCTGGCACCCACAGCACTGCAGTGAGTGAGTCAGTGAGGGATCCTGGCACCCACAGCACTGCAGTGAGTGAGTCAGTGAGGGATCCTGGCACCCACAGCACTGCAGTGAGTGAGTCAGTGAGGGATCCTGGCACCCACAGCACTGCAGTGAGTGAGTCAGTGAGGGATCCTGGCACCCACAGCACTGCAGTGAGTGAGTCAGTGAGGGATCCTGGCACCCACAGCACTGCAGTGAGTGAGTCAGTGAGGGATCCTGGCACCCACAGCACTGCAGTGAGTGAGTCAGTGAGGGATCCTGGCACCCACAGCACTGCAGTGAGTGAGTCAGTGAGGGATCCTGGCACCCACAGCACTGCAGTGAGTGAGTCAGTGAGGGATCCTGGCACCCACAGCACTGCAGTGAGTGAGTGAATCCATGAGTGAACGAATAAACCAACGAGGAGGGGCGAAGCTCTGCTTCCCAGCAGAAGGCGAACAGCAGGTAACAGAAGGAGTGCCTGAAGCATCCTCACAACTGGGCACCCCAGGGTTGGCGACACAGGCAGGCGGTTAATGATACTGAGGCTGTGGTCCCAGCTGTGGTACAGCTGGGACACCTGTAATCCCAGCTACTCAGGAGGTGCGATAAGGGTGGGGCATCTGTGTGAGGTGGGAATATGTGAAATACTAACACAGCCATGGGAATCGGCCACCATGCTGTGGAGAAACACAGCCCACAGCAAGTGCTATGCTGGGGGTGGTAGCATCAGTGCTGAGCACCCGACCAGGAGGGCCGCTTGGTAGCCACCCAAGGTATCGGCCACACGAGCACTTAGCGTGCTGGGTGTTGTGTCAGAGCAAGGATTAAAGTGTACATATTTAAAAACTACAGGAGTGCACACAAACACACTTGGCATAACAGGGAGGAAGCAGGCGGCGTGATGCTCACACACCGGAGTCTGCACGGAGCTCACTGCTCTGCTCTTGCAACTTTGCTGTAGATTTGAAAACTACTTCAAACTAAAATAACAACATTTTCAAAGTTAATCTATTCTGGAAGACGATGACAGGGGTAGCATAGTTTCTGGATCTTCCCAAAGTTCCACATAAAAGAGCAACTACACAGCAAAATCAAAAACCAGCAGACAATATTTAGAACAAAACCAATAAAGATGAACCACAAGCAGCCATCACCTGAAGGACGCTGCAGAACCAGACCCCGATGGGCCTGGACCCAGGAGCCAGCAGACTTCTTGGGAAGAGCGGCAGGTCCCTCTGAGAGCCACAGCCAAACCTGGGGCAGGGGACGACCAGGGAGGGCAGCCTGGCCACTGCAAATGCCCACACTGACCTGCCAGAGCTCCTGCAGCACAGGGCCTCACGCAGGAGAGAACCTGCTGGCAGTGAATCAGTACTTAGTAGGATAGGGACAAGGAAGGCAAAGAAAGGTCCAGATGCTCGGGAGGTGCACAGAGCCCCAGAGCCACAGAAGCTGAGGACTCCCGTTCTTAACACCACGCAAAAGTAACTGCAGAGGAGCACCACAAAGTCAGCAAACACTGCAAACCACGTGTGCTGTTACAAGTTTGAGAAACCTCAACTCACATCGAAATTAGCAACAGAAAAACATCAAGGTCAAATTCCAGACAGGTCGCTATGGAAGAAAAAGAGGATAAGCAGCAGAAGCGCGTCCCTACGGACCACAGAAGACCTCAGAAACACACACTGGAAACAGCAGGTAAACAGAAAATCACGCCTTAAGAGAAATGGAAGGCAAAAAGCACAAAAAATATAATTTTTTAAAAAAGAGAAAAATTAGGCCAGGCACGGTGCCTCACGCCTGTAACCCCAGCACCTTGGGAGGCTGAGACGGGCAAATTACTTGAGGTCTGGAGTTTGAGACCAGCCCGACCAACATGGTGAAACCCTGTCTCTACTAAAAATACAAAACAAAATTAGCCCGGTGTGGTGGTGCGCACCTGTAATCCCAGCTACTCAGGAGGCTGAGGCAGAAGAATTACTTGAACCCAGGAGGCAGAGGTTGCCATGAGCTGAGAGCACACCGAGATAGAGCCACTGCACTCCAACCTGGGCGACAGCAGGAGACTCTGTCTCAAAAAATAAAAATTAAAAAAAAAAGAAGAGAGAAATTAGGCTGGACACAGTGGCTCAGCAGCATTTAGGGAGGCCGAGGTGGGAGGACTGCTTGAACCCTGGAGGTCGAGGCTGCAGTGAGCTGTGATCACACCACTGCACTCCAGTATGGGTGAAAAAGACCCTGTCTCTAAAAAAAAAAGAAAAAGAGAGAGATATTTTAAAATTAAGAGACTGTAAAAAGTGCTCCAGCAGGCAAAGAAGATACAACATGTGGAAAACAGGAATCTCTGAAGAAGGAAACGAGAACAGAACAAACAAAGGATCGTTACTGCAGATGTTCTAAGGAGACTTGAGACCGCATGGAAAGAACACAGCCAGTACTGACAACACCCCGCCAGCGGAATCAGCCCCAGGACACACTCCACTGGGATGACCCAGTTTCCGAGAAAAAGGACGCCCAGGGAAGAAAAACACGTGGCCTACAAGGGAAGTAAAATGAGACTCTCATTAGATTTGGATAGCAACACTTTAGGGAGGAAATAATCCAGAGTAACGTCTTTCAACACTTCAGGAAATACAACGTGAGCCAAAAAACAGACTTTCAGGAACAAAGGGCACAAACTCATCAGCAGGTGGGAACTTGGGAGTGGCTGTTCCCATGAAGCATTCCAAAAGGATCTAGCAGAGAATGAGATTTGCAAAAACCAAAATGACTACAGAGACACAGAGACAAATCACAGCATTAAACATGTCATTATTTATGGCACTAAAACTCAGAGGGCTAAAGGGAGAGCTTATGGTGTGTAACAGCTAAATGTTTTGAGAACATAAATACAGCACAAAATAAAAAACAGAGCCAAGGGAGAAAGCACATGAATGACTTCCGGCTGTTTCCACCATCGGCAGGAGTGTCCATATTCTTATTCTTAGGCTATATCCAAAGTTAGGAGATATTTTAATTCTATTGTCTCCTATGTCCATGATAAGCAGGATCTTTTTCTTCTCTCCCCTTCTCCTGCCCTCCCCTCCAACTCCCCAGTCCCCAAGCCTTGGGGCAGCCAAGAGCCAGAATTCTTACTGTAGAAGATAAAGACGTCATTTTGAACAGCGTAACTCCTATACTTCTCTGAATTTGAACTACCTGAATTGGAAATATCCATAAAAACCCATGAGACCCTGTTTTTTTTTTTTTTTGAGATGGAGTCTCGCTCTGTCACCCAGGCTGGGGTGCAGTGGTGCGATCTCGGCTCACTGCAAGCTCCGCCTCCCGGGTTCACGCCATTCTCCTGCCTCAGCCTCCCGAGTAGCTGGGACTAACAGGCGCCCGCCACTATGCCCAGCTAATTTCTTTTTGTATTTTTAGTAGAGACGGGGTTTCACCATGTTAGCCAGGATGGTCTCGATCTCCTGACTTTGTGCTCTGCCCGACTTGGTCTCCCAAAGTGCTGGGATTACAGGTGTGAGCCACCGCGCCTGGCCGAGACCCTGTTTTTACCAAATTTCCTAGCTCTGTTCACTGAAAAGGCCACCCACCCCAGCGGCAATGACATCCCTAGTCCCAGTGAGTGGTCTTCAAACACCATTTCCCACTAGAAGAAACCAGTTCTTGGAGAAATGACTATTTTCAGTCTGAAACAGGAAAGGTGTAAGGTGAGCCTAACACATGTTAACATCCAGATGGCAAAGACATCAGCCCCACGTCCCAGCGTGACTCAGGAACCAACCTGCAGATGCTTCCA
Organism: Rhinopithecus bieti; assembly: GCF_001698545.2. NCBI lineage: Eukaryota > Metazoa > Chordata > Mammalia > Primates > Cercopithecidae > Rhinopithecus > Rhinopithecus bieti. Next base: position 51,453 of record NW_016807321.1, read on the forward strand.
CTGGCCAAGGATGGCGTAGTCTGAACTGCAAGCAAAATGAGTACTGCAATAGATGGATTATGCGCAAGTCCTTGAGATTATAATGATAAAAAATAAAAACAATACACTAAAACATAAAACTACTGGTCACCCTCTGAGGATGACAACCAGTTGATTCATTATCTTCACCTGGGTATGTGGAAGGAAACATGCGAGCATCTACCCTGTGTCTCCTCTATGAGCTGGACCCAAGCGGCCAAACAGTAGTGGAGGAAGAGTCTCCAAAAGACTACCCCGACGAGGAAGTGAGACAGAACCCACAGACTAAGAGCGCCGCCATCTCCAACCTCAAGGGACTGGTGGCCCTAGGCATGAAGCATGACCAGCCACCACCCCCAGAGTGCACAGCCCAGACCTGTGTCCTCCCGATGAGGGGCACAACAGCACCCAGGGTCCTGCCGCAGGGATTCAGCCAGAGTTGAAGGAGTCTCTGGGTCCAGCCACCAACATGCAGGAAGTTCAGAGGACAGAGGAACGGGCAGAACTGCATCACAAGGGCCCCGCCAGCAATCCTGACGCAGGACACACTCCAGGCCAAACGACCTGGTCCTTCAACCGACAAGTTGTAAGGAAAAGAAAGTGATGGAGGGGTGGGAAGGACCTACAAATTTTTTTAAATTTTAAATTCTGGTTTCCTTTTAAGTCAAGTTTAATGGGAAAGGATGGCAAGGCTAACCAGTGTCTTGGCTGCACAACTGGGGACTGTCATGTCCTGGTGTTTCTTTCTGGCTTTGCCAAAAGTCAGAGCAGCAGTTATTTTTGGAGGGAAGTAAAAGTAGCTGTGATGTGGTGGGGTACATAAAGGTAAGGGGTCTCCCAGGTGACTGGCATGTTCTAGCTCTCTTTTTTTTTTTTTTGAGATGGAGTCTCGCTCTGTCGCCCAGACTAGAGTGCAATGGCACAATCTCAGCTCACTGCAACCTCCGCCTCCCGGGTTCAAGTGATTCTCCTGCCTCAGTCTCCTGAGTAGCTGGGACTACAGGCGCCTACCACCGCGCCCAGCTAAATTTTGTGTTTTTAGTAGAGACACAAGATGGTTTCACCATCTTGGCAGACTGGTCTCGAACTCCTGACCTCATGATCCACCCACCTTGGCCTCCCTAAGTGCTGGGATTACAACATTCTACTTCTTGAACTGATGATGGGCTACAAGATCTACGCCTCTGATAATTCAGTTAACCATAAAAGAAATCCAGGAAAAAAAAGGCTAATCAATATCTTTCACCTCCCCACAAAATACTAGGAGTCCTTAACTGTAAGTGCTCTTCTCAATGTATGTTGTTGTTATTCAGAATTTCAATTCTTTCTTGGTTTACAACTACATTTGCAGTGTGGGCTGCAGGCCTCACAGCCGGTGGGCTCTCAGGCCTAGGCCGTTGAGTGCAGGTTCCTGCTGGGGCCTGTCCCGGGCCAAGACTCCCAGCCGCACAGTGACCAGAGCCCGTGTTAGCCTTGGGAATCTGTACTTTCTTATTATTTCTGACCCAGAGAAGAATCCCCCTATTTTATCTACATTTCATGCATGCATTTATAAAGACAAGATCTTTATTTTCTTCCTACACTGTACCCGACATTTTAACCTGTACTGTACCAGGAGGGATTTCTCTGAACCTCTGGGATGCCATATTGCCAAAACTCTAGTGTCTGTTAAACCTGGAGTCCTTCCTCTCCACACCAGGCAGCCATTTCTCAGAGGTCACTGCTAGCATCTGGGCAGGCAAGCTCCAGCACTGAGGTCTGGGACATCCCACCTACATGATTCCAACAGCCCTGGTGGGGAGGGGGAGCTTGCCCTCATCAGGTCATTACCCTGATCCTGTCTCAGAGTGCACCTGCATACCAAGAAGCAGTGCAAGACTGTCCAATGTGCATCAGACAGCAGCTGCCACGGGGCTGAGAGTGAAACAGAGAAGCCAGGGGTGGGGCAGAGTAGAGTGGAATCCAGAAGCATGGGAAACCAGAAGTATGGGAGACCAGAAACATGGGAAGCATGGGAGGAGTCCAGATGCATGGGAGTCCAGAAGCATGGGAGACCAGAAACATGGAAAGCATGGGAGGAGTCCAGAAGCATGGGAGGAGACCAGAAGCATGGGAGGAGTCCAGGAGCATGGGAGGAGTCCAGAAGCATGGGAGACCAGAAGCATGGGAGACCAGAAACATGGGAGGAGACCAGAAGCATGGGAGTCCAGAAGCATGGGAGGAGACCAGAAGCATGGGAGTCCAGAAGCATGGGAAGCATGGGAGTCCAGAAGCATGAGAGACCAGCCTGCCTGAGCAGCAAGACCTTTCCTTGTAAGTAAGGATCACACCCTAGAGTAAGACCTACCTTAGCAAAGCCTAAAGCCAAACCCAGACAGGAAAGAGAGTTTGCAACTTGAATCCCACTAAGTTAAAGGGGCTTGAGAAACACCTTGAGCTTTCCCCAGATCCTTACTGACAAAATGAAAACAAAGCCACACAAACTCAAGGTGGTCAGCCAGTAACTCAACCACCTACAAGAATCAACTCTTAAGGTAGATCACAGAGTCCAGTCTCTCGGCAGGTAACCACGAGACATGCAAGGAGACAAGAAAGTGTGCAAGGCCAAGGAAAACAGCAGTCGAGAGAAAGTGAATGTGAGATGGCCCAGGTGTTGAACTTGACAAAAACCTTATAAAATAGCTTTAATGATATGCTCAAAGAATTAGGGGAAATATAGTCACAATAAGTGAGAAGATAGGGAATTTCAGCAAATACTCATAAACTTTAAAAAAGAACTAGATGGAAATCTTAGAATTCCAAAATACGCTAACAAATGGAAACTTCAACTGAAGATGGCAGAAGTCCATCTGCCAAGGACCTCGTAGACACATCAGTAGAAATCTTCCAGTCTGGAAAACAGAGAGAACACAGACTGAAGTCCAGGAACACAGGCTCAAAGACCTGTAGGGCAGCATCAACAGGTCTAACATACGTGTAACTGGAGCCCCAGCAAAAGAAAGTAAGATTGAATTGGAAAAAAACATTTGAAGAAATATTAGCCAGAATATTCCAAATCTGATGAAAGACACTGACCTACAGATCTATGAAGCTCAGAGAACCTGAAGCAGGCTGAATATCCAGAGAATCACAGCAAAACACAACACAGACAAACCTCTAAAAAATAAAGAACAAATGTCTCAAAATAAAGACTGAAAGTCATGCCAGAGACACAAAGCATACTACGTACAGGGAACAAGGTTAAAAATTGTAGCAGGACCAGCCCATGCCACATGGTGAGACCCTGTCTCTACAAAAAAAAAAAAAAACACAAAAGTACAAAAATTAGCCAGGCATGGTGGCATGCACCTGTAGTCCCGGCTACTCGGGAAGCTGAGGCAGGAGGATCACCTGAGCCCTAGGATGTCGAGGCTACGGCAAGCCATGATCGTACCACTGCACTCCAGCCTAGGTGACACAGTGAGACCCTGCATGTAAAAAAATTAAAAATTACAGCAGGACGTCAGAAGACAGTGGAACAAGGTCTTGAAAGTTTTGCAAGAAAAAAACAATCAGCCCAGAACTTTGTAACCAGTAAAATATCCTTTGAAAATGAGGGTGAAGGCCAGGCGCGGTGGCTCACGCCTATAATCCCAGCACTTTGGGAGGCTGAGGCGGGCAGATCATGAGATCAAGAAATCAAGACCATCCTGGCCAACATGGTGAAACTCCATCTCTACTACAAATACAAAAATTATCTGGGCGTGGTGGCGCACATCTATAGTCCCAGCTACTCAGGAGTCTGAGGCAGGAGAATTGCTTGAACCTGGAAGGCAGAGGTTGCAGTGAGTCAAGATCACACCACTGCACTCCCGCCTGGCAAAAGAGTGAGACTCTGTCTCAAAAAAAAAAAGAGAATGAGGGTGAAATACAATTTTCAAGTAAACAAAACCAGAGAATCCATCACCAGTAGACCTGCACCATAGGAAATCCCAATGGCTCTCCTTCAAGCCAAAAGGAAATGGTGGCAGATGGAAACGGACCCATGGGAAGGAGTGGACAGTACCACAGATGGCAAGTAAGGAGGGAAACATAAAAGATTGTTTTCTTTCTTCCTGTGCTTTACTTAAAAAAACAACTGACAGCTGAAAGCAAAAATAACATGTTACGGCTGGGTTTATAATTATTAGAGTAAACGATACAACCACAAACAAGACGAGAAACTAATGGAATTTGGACAAACAGCAGCAGGTGGCACTTCTTCCCCTTCCTTCTCCTACAGGGGTTTATCTAAAACACAGACACTGTGCAGCAAGAACAATCAGCAAGATCCCTATTCAGATCATTCTTCTGACAGTTATCATTTCCCCACATCGTTTTCAAATCCAGCCTAAACCTCATCACGGTAATCAAACTTCCTCATGAAAATGACTTTCAGCTCATTGTGATAGCCACAAATAAGCTGATTTGGATTTAAAATGTCAAGTGTAAAACAAATATTCCATAACAGGTGAGACAACATGTAAATGGTGAGAAAGCAAATTCCCCTGTGTGTGTCCGTCCCCTAGAAGAGGCGGCTCTAAGATGTTCCCCCATGGTTCCCCAGGACCTCGATCCCACAACGCTGCTGTACCTCTGCTCCCGAGCCCGGTCCCGGACAGTCCACTTTCCTCTTTTTCCGGGGCCCGATAGCTGCTAGTGCTGTGAGGTTGGCGTCCCGCTGTCTCATTTGTGCCAGTTCCTGTTGCTGCATCTTTTATTTTGAAAAGGAAACAAGGAACATCATTTCTTGCATGTTTTTTACCTACTACAAAAGTAATACAGAGATACTAAAGGGTTTTCTGTAGTTTCCTAAATCGTAACTTCTTTAATGTTTCGACTTTTTCAATAGTAAGCATATTCTATAATCCGAAAAATAAGATTTTTTTTAATGCAACAGATGTTCATCTTAAAACTCTCAGAAAATACATGCAAGTCAAAAGCACAGAGACTAATGTCCCCCCAAAGGGAAGTCACCATTGAATTTAAAAGTAGGACACCGTTTGCATAGGAAAATACCTTTGACATGATATTTATTTAAACTTGGCAAACATTTCAAATAGACACACAAATGCCTATCGAACAGAAGTGCCAGTTTCCTCAGCCCCCTCCCGTGGGGCATCAGAGTGCGCAGCAAAGCGCCCACGACTAACAGGGCTCACCTCCTTTGCCTTCTGTTTCAGCCTTAACTGTTCTGGATCTTCTTGTCTTGACCGAGACTATTTTTGAAAGAGGTAGAAAAGAAAAGTAAGTTATGAACTAAATGTTTATCATTTAACAAATGTGTTATCTTATTCACTATACAATAACATCTAGGTAATGTGAAAGAATGCATAGCAAATTTGTTAAATGCTTATAGCCAAAGATGAAAATTTACATCACACACCATGAAAAAAGCCAGTACTCTTGAGAATTCAGTAACATTTGGATTTAAGAAGATACAGTCTGGCCG
>NW_016807321.1:58251-137050 GCF_001698545.2 Rhinopithecus bieti
AGAGTCTCGCTTTGTCGCCCAGGCTGGAGTGCAGTGGTGCGATCTTGGCTCACTGCAAACTCCGCCTCCCGGGTTCACGCCATTCTCCTGCCTCAGCCTCCTGAGTAGCTTGGACTACAGGCGCCCACCACCACGTCCAGCTAATTTTTTTTGTATTTTTAGTGGAGACGGGGTTTCACCATGTTAGCCAGGATGGTCTCGATCTCCTGACCTCGTGATCCGCTCGCCTCGGCCTCCCAAAGTGCTGGGATTACAGGCATGAGCCACCACGCCTGGCCGATACTGTCTGATTTTTTAAGTAATATTTACCGTTTTTGCAGCAACACAGAACTACTTTTACAACAAGGGCTGAGTGTGTGTATTTTCAGTGCTGCCCTGAAGGCGCTGCCTCCTGGCTATGGGAGCAGGCACCACCTCACCCCGTGTGCCCTTGGAAGAGTGTTCATGTGACTGCTGGTGAGGAGGGCACATTTTACTTAGAAGGGCTGCTTCATGAGAATAGGGCTGCGGCACCTCAGGGTCTGCCAGTTCAGCTCACAGCCCAGGGAGAGAGATAGGTGCCCACAGAGTGAATAGGATCACCTTCCAAAAGGTAAAACCCGCCAGGCATAGTGGCTCATGCCTGTAATCCCAGCACTTAAGGAGGCTAAGTCAGGAGGATCACTTGAGGCAAGGAGTTCAGGACCAGCCTGGGCTACATCGCGAGTCCCTGTCTCTTTTATTAAAAACACAAAATTTAGTTGGGTGTGGTGGTGTGTGCCTGTAATCCCAGCTACTTGAGAGGCTAAGGCACAAGAATCACTTGAACCCAGGAGGTGGAGGCTGCAGTGAGCCGAGACTGTGCCACTGCACTCCAGCCTGAGTGACAGAATGAGACCCTGTCTCAAAAAGAAGTCGTCCCAAAATCTAGTCCTGTAAGAAATCCACCACATTCGAAAGGAACATGGGGGCACTTGGGACCCACCGCCCTCTGCCTGGGTGTGGGGAGGAGGCTTCCAGCCAGCAGAGTGGGGGTCAACAACAGAAAGACGCTCTCCTAGGCAAACAGCCGGTTACCTTGTAAGAAAAGTTCTTCTGCTGAGCCGTTTCTGATATTTTCTCTACAAGATTCTGTAGCCTTTGTTGCGTGGCATGTGATACATAACTTACTACATCTGGATGTAATTCCGTTATACCATGTTTTTTACCTAAAGGTCAGGCAATAAAAACAGATTTTAAAATCATTAAGCACAGTTCTTTCTTTATGGCTAATCTCTCATCCGGCAGTTACTGCTTTTATACAACCTAAGGGCAGCCCAGACAGGCTGGTGGGGTGGAAGGCAGTGGTACCCACACTTTACCCAAGAACCACCACCAGCAACCATGTGGAAATCACAAACTCAGACAAAACACATAACCAGGTATCAGGTGTGCTCACCTGAAGCTCCATGCTCCAACAGCGCTGCTGTTTAATAAGGACTCAGGGATTAAACACCAACATACCTATTTCTAATATTCTTCTCTGCAAAGGCGCTTGGAGGAGGAAGGTTTCGTCTTTACAGGACCGCGTTAGCGTACCCACCAATTCAGAGTTGGTGGCTAATATTCTTGCACTTTCTTCTGACAGGTTTACTCCAGCCATTGATGCAACATCATTAATGTCATCATCGTCCCTTGAGGAAAGAAGGAAAGATCGTTTTAACTGTACAAGGAATTCATCGGGAGGAGGGCTGGGGTGGTAAGGGCAGGAAACCCCATGTGGAAGGCAGGGCCGCGCCAAGGCCAGGCCTCTGTCCTCCCAAGCGCCTGCACCTGCTGCATCTGCCACAGCAAAGAGGGTGCCTCGCTGCTTTCCTGGAAAGCCTGACCGTTTTGCGGAAGGAGAGCTGTGAACTGGCGCCGGGTTAGTATCTACACACAGATGCACAGGGGACTCAAGTCCAGAGAAAGCAGAGCTGGGAACAGCACAGGGACTTCTGGGGGTCTGATCTATGCAAAGCTTTTCAAAGCCAGAGGCAGCATTAAATTCTTTTTAAAGGCTCAGAAAAGTTGGAAGAAGAGTACGCACAATTTTTTCCTGAATCACCTGAAAGTTGCTAACCTGACTCTCCTCCACCCAGAACATTCTGCGTATGTTTCCTACAGAGAAGGGCGTCCCCTCCAGAAGCAGGCTGCCACTGAGACCAGGCCATGATGAATGACCCCTCCCCAGGCCCTCCCCCATGGGCCCTGGTCCCAGCAGCGCCTCTCCCTGCAGGACAGTCCACATCCCAATCCCAGCTGCCTGCAGCTGCCACGTCTTGTCCAGCTCCTCGAGCTGGAAGGTTCCTCAGCCTCTCCTGACGCCTGGGTTGCCCCTGACACCTGGAAGGCACAGGCCAGCTGTGTGCAGAACGTCCTCTTCCAGGCTGACTTCAACCCCCTCATGAGGAGACATGGGCTAAGAGTCCTGCTGGGAAGTCCACATGCACGCAGCCTCCACTTGCCGCCTCCAGCAGTGGGCTCTGAACACGAGGCCGGGGGCCTGCCTGCCATCTCCCAGGGTCGCTGTGTCCTGGGGAGCTGCTCCACAGCAGTTCTCACGCCCAGTCCTCCTACAGGCTCCACGTGCTCACTCAGGGTCTGGCCACGGCCTGGCGTCCCGGGCGGTCACGGACTGTGACTGGGCTGCACAGCTTAGGGCTCCAGCTGTGGGACCCAGCCATGGGAACGGAGGCCACTCTGCTGACATCCACGTCCAGGTCATGCCCATGTCCACTGCTCTCTGACACAGGATGGTCTCTGCTCATCTTGTATTTCCTTATCCCAGCCCTGCAATCAGTCTTTTCTCTCAGGAGCCCTTGTCATTTTAGTGGAAAATGGTTTTTAGAAGACGACATCTGAGCACTAGGTGTGCTCATTGCTACTGGCGCGTTACTGTTCCCAGGACCCTGCAGTGGACAAAGCTAGAAACTTATGGCAAGACCCATGGTTACCTATGCCTGCCGACACACGCTGAAACCCAGTGGCTTGCATCAGCATTCCAATCCTGAGCCAGCCCACAGGGATCGTTCTCCTTTATCCCTTCTGCCAGGTCGCTGACTCCTTGACAGCAAAACACCAAGGCTTCCCGCAGCCTTGATTCTTTCACCTGTGTATGTCCCTAAGTGACCTCCCTCCTCACTGAGGTATCAGCCTCCTGTTGGGCCCAGACATGCTGGCCATCTCTCCCTGCTTGGGCTTGGACTCTGGCTCAGGCCACAGCTACTCCCCAGGCCTGCTATGCCCTGCCTGATGCCTTTAGGTTCGATGAAGTGTCTGGGAAAGGGAAAACTCATAGTAAGACTTCCTAAAATACACACAACTCCACCACCCCTTGATCACAACAGAGATCACACCAAGCCTCTCCCATTGCTCAGGTCCCATAAGCACCTCCCTGACAGCGATGCTAAGACCAACTGCTTTCCAGGAGGCCCAGGCAAAGCACAGCATTTCTTTTTCCAGAAACAGGGTCTCACTCTGTCACCAAGACTGGCATATAGTGGTAAAACCATAGTTCACTGCAACACTTAACTCTTGGCCAGAAGAGATCCTCCTGCCTCAGCCTCCCAAGTAGCTAGGCCCACAGGCGCACACCACTAAGCCTGGCTAATTTTTTATTTTTTTGTTATTGTTGAGTAAGGTTTCACTATGTTGTACAGGCTGGTCTCAAACTCCCGGGCTCAAGCGATCCTCCCACTTCAGCCTTCTATAGTGCTGGGACTATAGGCTTGAGCCACTGCGCCTGGTCCAGTACAGCTTTTCTGAGGATTCTGAAGTTGAATACATGGAAAGTGAAGCATTTTATACTATGAATGCAATGAACTCAAAATACTACACTATATTAAAAAATGAATTTCCTATTAGTTCATATAAAAATACAGTTGATTCGCTTTCTGGCTATGTGTATGAAGCAAAACCTCTGAGTCAACTCTATGGAAAACACACTTGTGTGAACATGAGGTAAAACTGAGCGACGTGAGGTCAAAGTGAGTGTGAAGCAGCAGCCTCGGAGCCCCTGGCCACCAGGGCCACGTGGGAAAGACCCATGGGCGGGAACGCAGCAGCACGGACTCTGGACTCTTCTCCACTCTGGCCACACTCCTCCAATGTACACAGGCCCATTCCTTACCGAAACGAACCTCCCCCAGGCTCCTTGAGTTTATTTTTCTGTGCAGCAGCTGCTTGTGCCGAGACAGTGGAAAGGGCTTTGGTTCCAGGTAACACAGCAGGTTTCACCACAGGGACTACAAAACAAACACACAGTGGAAACCACACAAGGCTTTTATTAGATCAACTATGTGCTCTGGTGCTTTACAGGCCCAGAGGCACAGCTACCACTCTCCTAATTAGCTACAAGAAAGTTTCCAAAAACTTCAGATTAATAACTCTAAATTACAGTACGACGTGTAAGCTGTACTTCTCAAGCATTTATTTTCCTGCATTTCATCAAGGTTTTTAAAGTGCAGGAATAATTACAGATAAAGAAGCTAACCATGGTAAATAAGTAAGAAACATTTAAAATCATACTGACAGTGGTGATGGTTACACAACACAGTAAATGAAATTAATGCCACTGAACTAGATACTTATAATGGCCAATTTTATGTAATGTACATTTTGCCACAATTAAACAAACGTCCAGTGACAGCTGGCTCTGGGAGCAGCCCTTGGTCTTGAGTGGCCAGGGGCCCACGAGGCCCTCACCTGGCTGCAGCGGGTTCAGCTGGATCTGCTGAGGCGTGGTGAGCATGATCCGGTTGTGAGGCTGCCGCAGGGCGACCATGGGTGTCTGCGTCAACGTCACCTGCGGAGGCCGGATCAGGGCTCCTGGCTTCGGAGGCTGCTGGATCACCTGAGGCAGAACCAGCAGAGAATGGTGAGCATGCTCCCTGAGGGCCAGGGGCCCCTCGGTCCCTAGCAGGAGGTTCCTCCCTTTCCTTCCGTTGTACCCCACGCCCTCAGTGAGAAGTCCTGGGAAGACCCTGTGTGCGGCTCAACCCCAGCAGGCTACAGGACCATGCTCTGGGCATTGACTCGGCCAGACCAGGGCAGGACGTGGGCAAGGGGTGCCCGTGTGGGCACAGAAGGGGCAAGCGGGGAGCAGATCTGCTGCCTGGAAGCTGCCCCTGGGCACTGGTTAGGGCCTGTAGGGGGCGGGTAGCAAAGTTGGGCACTGGTCAGGGCCTGTAGGGGGCGGGTAGCAAAGTGATGCCTGCTGACCTCAGCAACCGAGGATGGGGTGGACCACTACCCCCCAAATATTAGCAGAGGTGACACTGTTGCCTGGTGGCTATAGGTCAAGTGGTTTTACCTCGTCTGAATTTTCTTTTTTTTTTTTTTTTTTTTTTTTTTGGAGGCAAGTCTTGCTGTCTCCCAGGCTGGAGTGCAGTGACGTGATCTCGGTTCACTGCAACCTCTGCCTTCCAGGCTCAAGCGATCCTCCACCTCAGCTTCCTGAGCAGCTGTGACCATAGGCGCCCACCACCATGTCTGGCTAATTTTTGTATTTCTTCGTAGAGATGGGGTTTCACCATGTTGGCCAGGCTGGTCTTGAACTCCTAGGCTCAAGCGATCCTCCCACCTTGACCTCCCAAAGTGATGAATTACAGGCATGAGCCACCAAACCCAGCTCCCTTTCTGAATTTTCTATAAGAAGGCTGAGGGCTTTTCTACTAGAGTGGGGTTAGAGCCCCTAAGTCCTGCCTGAACTTGGCCCTCAAGGGCCTCTACCCACTGCCCCCAGCATGGCCAGCTCTGTCCACCCAGACCCTTCTGGGCCCCTCATGGTAGGGTCTGCCCAGCTCTGCTTTCATCCTGCCTCTCATTCTCACCTCCAGCACAAGGCAGAGATCCCAAACCTGGCAGCACTGACCACGGCCTGTGTTCTGGCCCTGTCCCCAGGACACTGGGGCCCAGAGACACTGGCATTCCTGTCAAAAGCCAATGCTCAAGTCCATAAGGCCTGGCCCCAAACCTCTGGGTCCAGGTATTCCAGAATTTAGTTGCTACCGTTTGCAAAGGTGCCCTGGCAGGTAAACTCCATGCTGCAGAACATGTGTGGGGGCCTGGGGAAGGGGCCTATAATGCAAACACTTCTTCAATAAAACAGGAACACCCAGACTGGACAGGAGAAGCCTCAGGCAGCTCAGGCCACCTGCTGTCAAATGCTCAGGCCAGGCCCTGCGGTGTAGGGAACCTGCCATCAAATGCCCGGGCCAGGCCCTGCGGTGCAGGGAGCCTGCCATCAAATCAGGGAGAAGCCCGGGTTCTGCCTCCACAGGCTTCAGGGTGCAGGCAATGGATCGGATGCCCTGGATCCCACCGACTGCGCTCTGCAGACTCCACACATGGTTATGAGGAGCCCATGGAAGCAATATGCAGAGGTGATCCTGCTGCCGAACACAGCATCTAATTCTAAAAACACCCACGCTGCTCATGTGTGACTAAGCACCAGAGGTCAACACCTGGCAAGAAAATGACTGCCCACAGACCGTCCCTGCTTAAATAGAACCCACCTTTTGGGTAAACTAGCTCCACTGATTGGGAATAGGGAAGTTCTATCCTTACACTACACTGAAGCAAGGGGCACAGCACATCTCTTTCCCTCTGGAGTCAAAAGGAAGGCAATGAAGCCCTCTCTTTACACAGGAGCTCAGCCCTTCCCAGTGGCCATGCTTCCCTGGCCTTTATAAGGGACACCTTCCCTCCATGCCATTTTACCCTGTTCTCCTCGCTACTAATCAAGACAAAAACAAATGCAACTTGAACAGAGCACAAGAGCCAGCTCCCCAATGGATACTCTTCACCCAGCTGGTTCTGATGTGTGCACCATCAGAACACATACCGGCTCAAGATGAGGGAGCCCGCACCATTGTGTTTTTTAAGCTGTCTTTAGAGGAAGAAAACCCCTCTGACATTTTTTTAAAACTGCCCTTCTACGTTTGGTGAATCCCTCTGCCCATGAAAGAGAATGTGCTCGAAATGTAACTCTTCTGGTAAAGACATCCTTTCTCTAGCTGCAGAGCAAACGTCATGACTACAAAACCAACAAAGCCAGATCCAAATTGCACATAAATGAACCGATATGAGCAGCCGCAGCTTTGCCTCCCGGGACCCACCTAAATCCACCCTGCACTGTGAGCTGCTACCCTGTCTCCAGTCTCCTGCCCACCTGTCCCACGTGGGTGCCCGTGTCTTACGCTTGGACCGCTGCTCCTAATCCAAGAGAACATCTGTCTACAAGATCCTCTAAAAACACACTACATTCGTTTACACCAGTAACATCCCTAGACAAGACAAGGTGGGGACGTGCCGGTGGTTCAAAGCCAACTCAACTATTTCATTTTACTGAGACAAAATACAAAATCCCAGGGCCTCAACCCTGATTTCTATTTTAACTAAGGTAATGCCTAAGCTTCCTCTAGCAGGAGCCTTCCTGCATGCTTAGAAAAGGTTTCTGAGCCGTGGCCAATTTATCTGAGAAGCTGGAGGGAGCAGAGGCACGGTGGGCTGTGTGGACCAGTAAGGCGCCCCTTCCATACCAGCGGTGTGGGTTGCCCCTGCTTGCCGACGCCGACCTGCGTGGGCTGCGTGAGGCTGAGCACAGGGGGCTGGAGGGCACTGGTCACGGTGGCCGCCGTCTTCCCGGCTGTGCGCTGGACTGAGCTACTCAGCACCACAGCCGTGAGCGCAGTGGTGGCCTGCGAGGCGGGCGGTGGCGGCTGCTGCTGGCTCTGCTGGATGAAGGCCGCGGAGTCGGGAGTCAACTGTCTCAAGGCGGGTAAGCTCCTCTGGGTGGAAAGACAGACACGAGGGGTCAGGGGCTTGCTCATGCGTCAGTTTTCCTTGCTTAAAAATTCAGAAATAACAACTTTTACAGAAAATCTGTGAGTTAAATAAGACGGATCTTGGCCCTCACAGCAACACGTCTGGATGTCAGGGGCCAGGACCTCATCCCGCCCTCCCACTAGGCAGGATTATTCCTGATAGCAAATGTCCAAAATGTGTTTAAGAAAACAAACAAAAGCCATATTTTAAAATACTTTTTAAAATATTTTAACATCACTGGAAGAGAAGATTCTGAATGTTCCCAACACATGGAAATAAGTACTCAAAGTGATAGACCCCAAATACCCTGATTCTATGAATGTAACAAAACATCACATGCACCTCATAAATATGTACAAATATACGTATTAATTTTTTAAATGTGCTGATACCAATGATTATCCAACAGAGACAGCCTGACGCTGTTGAAACCCTTGGTCCTATCCGGTTTTGCAAACGCTACTCCATTCCCTGTTCCCCTCACTTTCAGAAAGCACGCGCCCTTCTCACCACCTTGCGCACGACAGAACCACAAGGCCACAGTGTCAGGGGAGCTCCTGCTTTACAGAAAAACACCTAATATTCTGTCCCCAGGCACTGAGTCCCTGGCCCCACCCCTGCAGGGAGCACAGGCACTGTGCACCCTCCGTGCCTGGAGCATCCTCACCCCTGCGCACTTGGAGCATCTGCGCCCCACCCCTCCCTGGCTCTGCTGCTCGTCAAGCACCAGGACCTTTGAAATTACCTTCAGGAAAGGCACAAGGTAAGGTTGAGGTGAAGAATTAAGTTCTCGGTATAACCTGCTTGTGAAATCTTCTGCTTCAATTTTTCCATCCTTAAAAATAAAATCCATGTTGAAATTCTGGTGAATGAGATTCCACACACACTTCTGAATCCCGCATCACTCTGGTCTCGTATTTTACGGCTGATTCCGCCCCGAGTTTCACTGGACAGAGGAGATGGGAAAGTCTGCGTGCTACACCTTCCACAGATACACGTCTGACAGGCGCTCACCCTGGACACCGCAGTGCAGCCAGCTGCGGACCATGTCTCCTCCTGGGAGGGTCACCTGTCTACTTCTCGTCTTTTTCTAAGTCTCTTACTCAATGCCAGTCTTTACTCAGTGTTTACCAGGCACCTATTCGGTGTCAGGCATTTTGCTAGGAGGCAGATCAGCCTAAAAGTAACTCCATTATCAAAGCCAGCCCTGCAAGCACAGTGCTACAGGAGGTCACAGCGTGCCAGGGGCCACACAGACAGGATCCAGACAGTCAGGGCATCAGCACCTTCAGGAGCAGACAACAGCTGTGCTCACCCCTGCAAGCAGTCAGGGTGCCCAGAGTCCACAGTCAGATAAAAGGGACCCAGAGCAAGAGGGCCAGATCCAGATCCTATTTCAGAAACAGAGGCCAGCGTGGCATAAAGGTCGGGAAGACAGGCGACAAGGTTGGGAAGGCGGTGCCTGGACTGAACCCTGAGAGACTCGGGAAGACACGGTCAGGCGGGCAAGGAGAAGGCACGGAAAGACCAGCCACTCCAGATCCCCAGGCCATCCCACTGAGGCCAGCATACCCCTGAGCCATGAGACAGTCCTGGGGAGAGCCAAGGTGGAGAGCCAAGAGTTCGGCCATGAGTAGAGATGTAGAGCTTGGGACTGTGGGTTAAGGAGAGGGGAGGCCGCCAGGAATCCTCCCACCTTCTGGCCAGGAGACATGGTGCTGTTCACTGTGACAGAGGTTTCGGAAGGGGTGGGGGCAGGGGTGGGGGGCATGGCTCTGCCACTGGAGCACGAATGTGCCTCAGCTGGTCTGCTCCACGGGGAGGGGGCTTCTGCTGGCTCAGGGTGCGGAACGCCTGTTCCAGCAGGGACTGCGGACACCTGGGAATTTTACAAGAGCTCACACAGGAGTGGGGAGAGGACCAGAAGGGAGCTGCCAGGGACCCTGGCCAGAGTGCCGCATGGTGGGGGCAGCCAGAGGAGAAGAGAGCCACAGACAAGGGACACACGCACCAGAAAATGGCAAAGCCCAGGAGACCACCAGGCACCAGCCCCAGAACACCCAGCACCAGGAAGGAGTCTCCTCAGCTAGGCCACACACACCTCTGACAGGTGTGCACCCCTCCCCTCTGCCTGCAGCCTTCCAGAGGAGCTCTCCCTTTGCTGGCACAGGCCTCCCAAGCACAGGTCACAGCAGCAATAGGTGTCTGTCCTATGCAACAGGCCTTAGGGAAAAGGGAATGTCAAGTCAAGGTTTCTCACCAGTAAATTCTGCACGAGCTCTTTCACATTAGCTGCTGTCTCTGTAGACTGCTTGCCAGATGAAGCCAGTTTTATTAACGTAGATAGGAAATTTTTACATTTCTTCACGTTTTCCATAGTTTCCTGGATTAAAGTAAAAGACATAAGTGAAAAATCTTAAAAGGCAGATTTTTGTCACAGCCTTTGGTTACTAAAATATGCGTATGTATAAGAGATACATATATTTCTCCTCTAAACTTCAAGAAAACGCACCACCTCTTGGCCTGTGGACGGGAGTGGAACCCCGGGCCATGCTCCGAGGGGCGGCCCAGCCACATCAGTCACATGGCCACCGAAGTCAGCATCTCCCTCGGTCCCGCAAGGCCACGTCTAGGAAGGCAGCTATGCAAATAATCAAAAAAGTGAAAAGAGACTCTGCAAAGACGCCTGCTGCAATGTCGCTGACCGTAAGGACAACCTGTGCCAATCCAAATGGACACAGAAGGAAACAAATAGGAGGCAGACAAGAAAACAACGAAAAGTGCGCAGCAAAGAAACCCAAGAAGTCGCCAGGTGGGGCTCACTGTTTACAGACGCCCATCACCACAGGCCAACACTGCGCGTACAGACGGGTGGTGCTGCCATTCTACAGACTGAACGCGATAGCACAGACGGGTGGTGCTGCCATTCTACAGACTGAACGCGATAGCACAGACGGGTGGTGCTGCCATTCTACAGACTGAATGCGACAGTCCACCAGTGACTTTTTCAAAGGCAGGTGTCTGGGCTTTTGCTGTTTGTAGACTTTTGCAGTCTGAGGCCCTCGGGGCCCACCTCAAGCAGCAGAGCCCCACACGCTCACGTGGGCCCCAGACTGTTCACTGCTCTGTGAAGCAGGCAGTAAGCGGTCTGGGACAGAAGCCGGCCCGAGGTCTCAAGGCTGCCTTTTCTGACCTGCGCCATGGGCCTGACCGTCTTTGAAGGGACGGAAAGGAGCAGCTCTTACCGTGGCAGCTGAGGAAGTGGTAGTTGCCCCTGGAACCGTGCGCTGAGGAGTCCCCGTCTGAACAGCCGTCGCCGTCCCAAGTGAAGCCGTCTGGGCAGCGCCACCCAGAACGAGTTGAGGCTACAAGAATCCAAAACACAAGGTAAGCGCATCTCATGCTACCAGCTAATGAGGGGAAGACCAGCCTCATGCCCAGAAAAAGAAAACAAGCCTCCCTGTGGTGGCCAGGACGCCCAGGAAGCCAAGGGCCCTGGACACCTGCCAGTCAGCTGGACATGGGAGTGCTGCTGGGACGCCTGCCCTGTGCCCTGATGACCGCAGTCCTGAGCACCTGAGGAAGGCATGATTTGCACCTGCATCAAAAACGGACGTTCACGAAGCCAGGCACCGCAGAGACTCCAGTCCTCAGAAGTCCATGGAAAAAGGCACATAGTGACCAGAGTAAATAATCCTAACGGACAACCCAGATCCCCATCTCTCAGAAATCGAAACAACAGAAGAACGGCTCCTGAAAGCTCCAGCCTCCCAGATGCAGAGGCTGGCTACAGGGCAGTCAGGCCTCCACAGCCACAGCCTCTCGCAGAGGAGGGTCCCCAGCTCCCTGCAATCACCCAAACCCACCTTTCTTTACTCCCCAAAAGTGAGTGTCAACAAGAAGCCTCCCACAAAGGGGAGTTTTCAGAGTAGATTCGAGCAATGAAGGATGGGTCATCAGTGTCAAACTGTCAGAAAGGAGCGGCTGCTTTGCTAAGCAAATGAACAGCCAGACACTGAAAGGTAGCTCAGACAACTCAGTGGCCCGTACTCAATTCCTAACATTTCCATTCTACATGAGTAATCAGAATGCAAATGTTTACTGATACTTTAAACTAGTACTTTTCCAATGTATAAACCTAGCCGTCAACATTCTCTCTCCAACTTCTTAAACACTCATTTGCAGCTTCTGAAAGCAGGGGGCAGTGTAAGCCTGAGAATGGCTCCAGAGCAGCGAGCGCAGCTCCCTCCCCGTGGCAAGGTGGGTGCAGCCCCGCCAGCGTGCAGGAAGCAGCTCTGAACAACCCCGCTTCCAGAGGGGTGCGGAAGGGCTGTGAGGAGGCAGCAGGGTGGAGGGGCTGTTTCTAAGTCTGTGTATCTTTTCACTTGTAACAATAAGCATGGATTTTTATTTGAAACATCAAATAAAAACCTCCAGGGAAGAAAACGTAAAACGACACACCAAGCTGCTGCTTCCGGACCCCAGGAGTACCCAGGACCCATCTCATCTTTTGGGAGTTTTCTTTCCCATCAGAACTGACTCCTCACACTTACTTCTGCTCTGATGAACACATATTTCACTGAGAGGATATCCAGATCGTGTCTGCCACTAAGTATAATGCAAAAACTTAACCATAAGCTTCACTACCTTCTCAGAAAAGTCACTGTAACCAAAAATCCAGACGCACCAATCAGAGCACAGGACTGAGCAAGCTTCTTCAGGGAAAACACCGAGGGCGGGGCCTGCA
The DNA here is from genome assembly GCF_001698545.2 of Rhinopithecus bieti. Lineage (NCBI taxonomy): Eukaryota > Metazoa > Chordata > Mammalia > Primates > Cercopithecidae > Rhinopithecus > Rhinopithecus bieti. Next base: position 70,826 of record NW_016807321.1, read on the forward strand.
CCAAAAGCCAGCACACGTCTCCCTGGTACCAAACCGCTCTTCCACCCGCTTTCACCCACTGCAGCTGCAGCCAGCTGGGACATGACCCAGTGAGGGTGGAAGAGCCGGGGTGGGGGGAAGCTGCCCCTGAAGTCCACACTCCCGGGGCTCAGCCTCCGTTTCACCACTGAGCAATGGGAGCAGGGTCTGTAGCACTGAGGCAAGGACTCTGGATCCGTCAGCAGCGCGTCCAGGCCCACTGCCTGGTTCACGGCAGGTGCTTCACCGGCAGTGACCAATACCACAGAGACCTACGCATCCACGGACGCTCACAGACACCAGACCAAGAAAAACCCCTGAACCACTTTTCTCCCAGCTGCTTCCTGCTGATTGCCCAGAGAAGGCTGCTTCCCTCACCAGGTGCGTCTGACCAGCTAGCCCCTTCCCCTCCATGCACCTCCACCGACCCCTCCAGAACAGCCTGGCCTGCACACAAACCCTTCTGGGCTCTGCAGGCCAAAGGCTGAGCTGTCAGGAGCATCGGCACCACTGGGAGAGGGGCTAGCACCTGCTCTGGGACACGCCCCCCTCCGCAGATGAAAACGCTGTTCTAGAAACCAGCAGCCACCTGGGTGGGTGCAGAACCCTTCTGGAACTATGCTCTCACTACGGAATGGGACGTGAGTGGCAGGTGGCAGCATGGCATGCCAGGCACCCTCAAGGCGGCATGGCCAGGAGTGAGTCCCAGAACCTCCCTCGCCTCAGCATAAGCGCCGCACCATGAGATGAAAGAAGCGATGTCATCTGCTTCCCAGGGTGCGGTGAAAAATTACAGTCCATGTGCCTGCAACAGTGAGAACGACACCTCGGCCACATCCATCTCAGTGACAGCTGCCATCCTCATGGTTACACACAAGGCCACATGTGCACACACACACTGTCCTCACCGCAGGCTGCTTCTGCTTCAGACATGCCTTATGATCAAGTATTAGTAAGCACATAGTTTTTTTTTTTTTGAGACGGAGTCTCGCTCTGTCACCCAGGCTGGAATGCAGTGGCCAGATCTCAGCTCACTGCAAGCTCCGCCTCCCGGGTTTACGCCATTCTCCTGCCTCAGCCTCCGGAGTAGCTGGGACTACAGGCGCCCGCCACCTCACCCGGCTAGTTTTTTGTATTTTTTAGTAGAGACGGGGTTTCACCGTGTTAGCCAGGATGGTCTCGATCTCCTGACCTCGTGATCCGCCCGTCTCGGCCTCCCAAAGTGCTGGGATTACAGGCTTAAGCCACCGCGCCAGGCCAGCACATAGTTTTAAAGCTTCCAATATGGTGGAAAGCTTGAACAGTGCTGCTGGTGTTAAATTCTGTGTGACAAAAAAAAAAAAAGAAAGAAATCCTGACTTATCCCATGTTGGTGGTCAAAGAAAAAGCACTTTCTTCAAGGAGAACCTTCCTCCCCAAATTTGACTTAGTATCCAGTTTAAAAAAAATAATAAATCTCCTAAGGCCTGATCTCTGCATCAAAGAAATCAGGTTTCGTGGCCCCTGCAGCCTCAGCAGATCCGCCGCCCGCCCTCTCACCTGGACGCCGGGCGAGCGCTGCAGGGTTGCACTGGGCTGCACCGTTGTCTGGGCCTGAGACACTTGCTTAATTATGGTAGTTGGGGTCACCTGCCGTGCAATGATAGGTGTTCCAGGTGCCTGAAAAATAAGCAGAGTCACCTAAAACAAGCGCAAGTAAAAAGAATTCCCACCCCCAGGTACACAGAAATTATTCCTTCCAAATGTAACTAGTATATCCGAGTGGGCCCCAGGCTTCTCCATGAGCTGCAATGAAGCCACAGTAATTCTAAAGTTTTCTTACCGAAGAACAAGTGCATGACAAACATTTTCCTATATCACAATAAACGTATCATTAGGCTTCTTAATGGCGTCTCTACAAAAAGTCGTCTCTGAAGAACGCAGTATCTGGAAATGAGTCCTCGTGCTGCTGGCTTGTGACCTCATTAACAATCACTAACAAGGGTGCAAAGGCAGACGGCCAGTCAGTGCTGCAGAGGGGAAGGGATGTGGCCGCCCCGAGGCTAGACGGCCAGTCAGTGCCAGAGAGGGGAGGAAGGTGGCTGCTTGGGACAGAGGGACACCACAAGTCCTGAGCCCATGAAGTTTGTCAGAGAGAGACTGACACGGAAAGAGCAGATAGCAGACTGCAACGCGATGCCCACAGTGCAAGTGAAGCCACGAGTGTCTTCCACAGCATCCCACTCAGCAGACAGGTGCTGCAGACTTGAGGACACTGTTCTGTGCTACTTCAGATCTGGGTGGTCTCTGGCAGCCTCCGGCACGTCCGTCCACGTCCCCGTCTATGGGACAGAGGTACAACTCCAGAGGGTACGCGGGTCACGTGGCAGGCAGAGAACGCTGATCAAGTCATACCAGTCTTCACAAACCTGCCAGGTCGTTCAGAGCAGCAGGGTCACAGTGCCAGGGAAACACGGCAGGAGACGGAGCAGGAACACGCAGTGTGCGGGCACGTGCAGGTGACAGTCATGGGGCCAGACACAGACACACGCCGGGAAAGGCGAGTCCCGGGCACTCTGCCCTCCAAGTCAGAATCCATGCTCCCTACCACAACTCGGGAGTCGGGAGCTTCGGCCCTGAAGGCTGACGAGGTTTTGTGTGTGTGTGGCCCTCATGCGCCCCCTAACAACAGCAGCCAACCCCACTTGCACACAGAGGCTCCCGGACTCTTGGTGCCTTAAGAGTCTCCATGCAGCGCCGGTGGCAGTCCTGCCAGTGGAGTCCTAGCACGATCTCTACTTTGCAGATGAGGGGACAGGCACAGGAAGGTGAAGCCACAGGGAGAAAAGGGAAGGGGCCAGGACTGCCAATCCTGGACTGCTCACTTTGACCCCACTCGGCCAGCCCTTCGGTGGGCTGCAGGAGCTGGTGCCTCTGAGCTGGGCAAGGCCCTGCCACCAAGAGGAGGACAGGAGAGCAGCGCCGTCCTGGTCCATCCTGGATGGGGCCGGACGCCGCACACACTTCCCAGTCCTCACTCCCACGGCTATGCCTGGCCCTTGCAGGCTTCCCCAGCATGCGTGGGTAGAGGGGCTGGGCAGGGAAGGGGTTCACACTCCAGGGCACACGTGCACTCACCTGTACGGTGGAGATCTGGACGGGAGGGGCACTTGTGGGGGTGGCAGGGCGGGGCGCCATGGTGGTCTGAGGCTGGGCATGGGCCTGCGCCTGCATCTGGGCCAAGGCCTGCTGAGGAATCATTAACAACTGCCCATTCTCACTTCGGACGAGGACCATTCCTGCAGACAAAGGAGACCTGGCGTCAGGAACGCACCCACCCCAAAGCCCTGAGGAGACCCTGGCCCGACCCAGGGAAAGCTGACAGCTGTGAGAAGAAAACAAAGGAAATCCAGTCTCACACACACGGATCCCCTGAACTCGAAACACACTTGTGAATCACGATGGTACACAAGACGAGAAAACTGTCAAGGCTGCTAAAAGGCCGTGAAAAAAAAAATGGCACCTGAGCCTTCCTTTTATAAATGAGCCGGACAGCAAGGCAACGCAGCAATGGTTTCCACCGGCCACATCACGTGCCCCCAAGCCCCCAACCGGCCTACACACCCCACAGACATGCCAGTCTCCTTGTTCCCACCTCCTGCCTGTGCCACGGCCATGTCGGCTGGGCTGGGCCTAGAGGTCACAACCATGTCTACGGCCCACACTCCAGGTTCTCCCAACCTGCTGTCCTGTGACGCCCAGACCCAACAGAAGGAGGGTGGGCCACGAGGCTCCTCACCAGAACCCTCCTCTCGGGAGGCGGGACAGTGCTGCCCCCACGCTGCCCTGACACCCACAACACAGGCGCAGAGATGCGACACAACCCTTAGCAAAGGAGAACCATTTGCCCTTCATGGTTCTTGAGCTGAATCATGGGAAAGCAAATCCTACCATTTAGGTTTGGCATTAATTTTAGCTTCAAAAAACAGCAACCAGTTAGATCATAAATTCCATTAGAAACAGTAACACAACGGTCCAACTTTTAAATGTTAACTTCCCATGACAGAGGTGGGGATGCAGCCGTGGGAGCAGGGCTATAAACATTGCACTCGTTCCCGCGTGAAGACTCAGCAGACGGCCCAGCACCACAGAGCTGAGAAACTAAACACACGTGCAATGAGGCACTGCCACCGGTTGTCCCCACCACCCATCACACACTGGCCAAGCCACAGGGCACAGGGCGCAGCCACTGTGTGGCCTCTCCTTCCTCCCCTTTATGGAGAATGGAACACAATAACCTCAAAAAAGATAAAGTAAGGCCTGAAAACCTCCTGTTGGTCCTGACAAACAAGCGTGGGGCTTCCTCCTCCTGTGCTATGACGCTGGGGCACTCTCAGGGGTTTCAGGAGAGTCTGTGAAGCTGCTGGGCTCCAGCTCTTTCGAAACTCAGCATGCTATCAAGAATAACGGTAATGCCTCTCCTGGGCTAACATCTAAAATTCTTGATCCAAAAAGCCACATTTATGCCCATTAAGAAAACTTCCCCCCAAAACATCCCTTTCAAAATAAACCGTGGAGAAATCAAACAAAAACCAAACACTCAGCTGCAGCCAATAACCTGCTGGAATCTCCAAGCCTGGAGCTCACGAACGAAGTAACAGGAAAGGCCTCCAAGGCTCCATCTCTTGAATCTGCGCCCACAGTGCCCAGAACAGCCTTCAAGGCAGGCGGACGCTCATCAGCCATGTGGCCGCCAGAGCTGCTGCGAGTCACGAGGGAGAGTTCCACTCTCACCCAAGCACACATGGGACCTGGGGACCCCAAAACAAGACACCTGGTAAACACCCCATGTCTGTGATGGTTATTATGGAGTGTCAACTTGATTGAAGGATGCAAAGTGCTGCACCTGGGTGTGTCTGTGAGGGTGCTGCCAAAGAAGGTTAACATTTGAGTCAGCGGACTGGGACAGACACAACTACCGTCAATGTGGCTGGGTACCATCTAATCAGCTGCCAGCGTGGCTGGGACAAAAGCAGGCAGACGAACGTGGAAGGACTGGACTGGCTGAGTCTTCCGGTCTCCATCTTTCTCCCGAGCGGATGCTTCCTGCCCTGGAACATCAGACTCCAAGTTCTTCGGCTTTTAGACTCCTGGCCTTACACCAGTGGTTTGCCAGGGGTTCTCGGGCCTTTGGCCACAGACTGAAGGCTGCTCTGTCGGCTTCCCTACTTTTGAGATCTGGGGACTCGGACTGGCTTCCTGGCTCCTCAGTGTGCTCACAGCCTATTGTGGGACTTCACCTTGTGATCCTGAGAGTCAATTCTCCTAATAAACTCCCCTTCATATAGTCATCTCTCCTCTTAGTTCTGTCCCGTTAGAGAATCCTAACACAATGTCCTCAAACCCCACACTTCATTCACTGCATTTGAAGACACTTGCTCCTCCTCCTCAAGAGTTCTGAGAAACCAGGATGAGTGTAGTGGCTCACGCCTGAAATCCAGCACTTTAGGAGGCCAAGGTGGAGGGATCGCTTGAGGCCAGTTTGAGACCAGACTGGGCAATATAGTGAGACCCCACCTCTACAAAAAATATATATTTTTTTAAATTAGCCAGGCGTGGTGGCACACCTTAGTTCCAGCTACTTAGGAGACTAGGGTGGGAGGATCATCTGAGTCCCGGAGTTGGAGGCTGCAGTGGGCTATGATCCCATCATTGCACTCCAGCCTGGACCACAGAGTGAGACCCCATTTCCTAAAAACAAAAAAATGTTTTTAAGGAATTCTGAGAAGCCAATAATGGATGCAGACTTAAGTGCACACCCAGGAATGGGATGGTAACAGGACAAAGGAGGCTTCAGTGTCCCAGTGCCTCCACACCCAGCGTCAAACCTGCCAATCTCATAGTGAGTGAAGAGACTTAATTATCAGGAGCTTTGTGCTTTAAAACATTGCATCCAAGGCCAGGCGCGATGGCTCACGCCTATAATCCCAGCACTTTGGGAGGCCAAGGCAGGTGGATCACGAGGTCAGGAGATCAAGACCATCTTGGCTAACATGGTGAAACCCCGTCTCTACTAAAAACACAAAAAATTAGCCGGGCGTGGTGGCAGGCGCCTGTAGTCCCAGCTACTCGACTCGGGAGGCTGAGGCAGGAGAATGGCATGAACTCGGGAGGCGGAGCTTGCAGAGAGCTGAGATCGCACCACTGCACTCCAGCCTGGACGACAGAGCCAGAGTCCACCTCAAAAAAAAAAAAAAAAAGGTATCCAGAGATATTTACAGGAATACTTTTTTTTTTTTAAAAAGTATTAACAAAATTAGCAATGTGGTTAAAATTCTAACAAAATAAAAGTGGCATTCTGGACATCACAAAGTGTACGGAAACAGACATGGGTCACTGTGAAATGTGCCCTATGGTCGGGGCCAGTGTCCCTTGTGGTTAGGAAAAAAGTTGGAGAAGGAATCAAACATCCCACAAGAAGTGACCATGTGACCTCAGGCAGGTATAACGTAGCCTCTCGAAGCACTGAAAATATCTGTGAACCAAGCATGAGTGGCCACATCTCCTAAGCCGAACTGAGGTTTGCTTCCAACAAATAGCGCATAGGAGGCGCTGTCACTGGGGACTTTCTTGTCCGCCTCCCTAGTTATTGTATCACAGCCTGACTGTGCCAAAAAGCAAAGTCAGACACTGTGTGATGGTCTGAGGACAGTCAGAACACCAACAGCTGCATCCAAGCCATGTTTCCGAGATGTTCTCACAGTTCTGGGTCCTGTGAGCTCTGTTTATGGACAAATAATCCAGCAGCATCTATTCACACCAAGGCAAAGAAGTGCAACTCCATCTCAAGACATAACTAATTTAAGAGTCATCCACCGTGGTTATGGGCGGCACCTGGCCTACGAAAGGCAGCCGCCCCGTGCCTCTGCTCCTTTCTCTGCACCTGCAGCAGGGTAAATGTGGCAGGTGTGGCCCCCGCCTCACCCCACAGATGGGACCCCGAGGCCAGGGCGGACGGTTCTGAGAGGGCCCCAGAGAGAGCCGCATGGGACACTGGCCGCGTCCCCACCCAGGTCTTTGTGAGGAGTACAGAGAGGATCCAAGGATGACAGGCAGCAGGGCTCTCGGATACAGAGGCACAACCGGCTCCACGTACCCAGCCCTCGAGTCAGGGAGGAAGAGGTCAAACCTGCAAGAAGAAACACGATATCCGTCCCAAAGACCCTCAGCGTCCTCATTCAACCAAGACGGGCAACTCCAGGTGGTGACGGGATGGATGGGGCACAGCCCTGAAGGTCATTAACAGTTAAGGTCAGGAAGCTAGGGCCTGGGACCCTGCCTCCTGACTGGGCCACTGTGGCCACTGCCACCTCCCTGGCAACCTCCTCAGCTCGCAGCCCCTCTCTCTGCCCCATTCCACCTTCCTGGAGACTTCTTCATGGCATAGCCAAAATCCCACACCAGCCAATGTGCACATACAACCACCATAATGTGTCCAGGTCCAGCTAACAGAATCACACTAGGGCTTCCTTTTCTAATTGTCCTAGTATCTTCCTTACCACAGAAAGAGGTGTTCTTCACAGAAAATTTAAGAAGTGCAGATAAGCACAAGAACAATGGAAACCTCCTGAAGCCCCTCCCCTGCCTGGCACAGCTCAGGTGCCACCCAGCGTGCAGACCTGTGAGCCTGTGCACTTGGAAGCCGTAAGGACCACGGGGGGACACCCGCCCCAGTTCTCTGCCCGTTTCCCTGTTCCCTGCCCGCTTCCCGGGTGCACTTCCCATGGCAGTAAACGTTCTTCAGAAACAGAACTGTCCGTGGCTACATACTATTTCATTCAAAATGTGTTTACAATTTCCTTTTGGTGAAGATTTAAGCTATTTTCTATTTTTCATTATGGTGAAAATGTAGGTTCTGAAACTGAAACAGTGGAAACTCTCTCCACTCTCCCAGCAGTTCAAGGCCACACTGCTTGAGGGCAATGCAGAGCCAGCAGCGGCCGCCGGACGCCTCCCTGGGGAAGGAGCAGCGTGCACCCTCCAGAGCCCGGCCAGCGGACTGCCGTGACCAGTGCCTCCTCCGGAGTCTTCCAGGGACCCACATCCCCAGCTCAGCACGCCATCACCGATTCCCACCCACCGACTCCCAGTGTGAGTGAATCCCACCCTCCCTAAGGAGAAACACCAGGGTTCTTACCCCACACGACAGTTTTCCTGATTTCTTTCGTAGGTAACACTTTTACTGTATTTGAAGCCAAAATGTAGAGCACGTGAAGCTGTGTGACAACCACACAGGCACCTGCATCCTGGGAACCCCCACCTGTGGGGAAAATGCCTTCACCGGGTGCCGCAGGCCACCTGGCACTCTCAGCACAAACCCCGGCCCTGGGCCTGGGGCTGTGGACTCTGCCCTGGCCACCTGAGGCCCAGCCCGGGCTACCTCTTGGCCCTGCACTGCCCGCACTGGCATGGCTCTGTCTGTGGCTCTCCTGTGTAGCCCAGGTCAGGACACATCACTCCACAGGGGTCCACGTTCACCTCTGCCAAACCCAGGGCTGTGACCGCCCTGGTACCCAAGTCACTTGGGAGCATGGCCCCAACCCCAGCCCGGGAGGACAGGCCCCTGTGGATTCTCAGAAGGGCATTTCCTCCCTCCTGACACACAGGACAGGCTGCAGGGACCGCTGTCCCCTCTGCCAGTGGGGGACTCTTCCTGGGCCTGAGGGGCTCTCAGCGCCAGCTCTCCTCCTGAGGCTATTGGGTTCTCTGGCACAAGTATCAGGGGCACCGAGCCAGGCACTGAACGGTCGCCCCTGCCAGCCCACGGGGACGCAAGGTCCCACCCTGAGCTGCTGTCCAGCTCCAAGTCTGAGCCCTGCTGGTTTTCCTTATTTTCTAGAACGCTAAATTCTTCATTTAAAAGAACACTTATCCAACTTCCCCAGCCTTTCTGGGTGTCTGGTAATGGGAAGGTTTGTTAGGATGTCTGTCCCATCTCATTGTCACTGTCACAGTTCAATACCAGCCCCTCCACCAGATGCGCAAACAGCCAGAGACCACCGGCCGCCCAAGGAAGGCCCAGAATCAACCCAGACACCAAAACAGTGAACTGATCAAAACAGGCGAGAAACCCTCTACAAAATGACAAAGATTATCCAACACAACCGTCAAATGAAAACTGCTGGGATGACCAGACGACAGCACCGAGGCATTCCCCCGAATACAGTACAGAAAAAGAGAGTGGAAACTTGGAAGAACAGATGAGAAAATGTGAAGAAGCATTCCAGAAAACCCAACAGGTAATCAACAGAAATTCTAAGAGGAGGATAGAAAGGAGAGCAGTTGCTGGAGCCAGCGTGAACATGAGGAAGGAGGCGCACACCAGCCTCACCGCAGAAGCCAGACCACTGGGAAGGAAAGACTTTGCCCGTGTTTCCAGGGGAAAAACACAGATCCCAGCCACAGTACAGGGAGGCAGAGCTCGGCAGCCCTGAGAGCTCCACAGAACAGGGAAGAGACAGCCAGCACCTTCGAAACCCCACGGGAAATCACCTTCCACCTGGAACTCAATGCCAGGCCAAACGACCCATCAAGGTTCAGAAGCAAAAAAAGGCATTTCAGACAAACTAAGTCTCAAAAAAGGTATACTCTGTAAGAAGGGAGAAGCCACTTAAACAAGGGAATAAGTGAAGAAAGCAAAAGACAGGATCCAGGAAACATGGGACTGAACCCAAAGGAAACAAGGGGACTCGCAAGGATGACGCGGAAGGGAGGAACAAGCATGGCCAGGCGCAGGGTCCAGAGGGCCAAGGCACTGGGGCTGGCTGTAGGGCAGTAAGCACCTGGGAGCCTGCAGCACTTCTAGCTGCTGAGACACAGCTGCCTGCACAGGAAGCAGAAGCAGCACAGCACTTGGCTCGACTCAAACAGCGTGTTCACAGCCAAGGGCTGTGCGCGCCGAACGCAGAGTTGGCCAGCGCTGCGTGGGCTGGGCCGGGGCTCTGCGGACCGCGGCTGGGTGGCCGGATGGTCGCTAGCTGACACTCAGCAACCTCAGGAGGTGGCTGTACAGGCAGAGCCATGTGGATACACGTATTCAAAGCAGTCCCCTCTGAGAGGCAGTTAAAAGGGGGTGAGTAGGCCAGCAGAGTCTGTTTCTCACTGAAAGCTCTGCTCTTCAAAACAGGCATATGATTAAAGTTTTATACTTTTTTTTTTTTTGAAACGGAGCCACCCTTAAAGTTTTACATTTTAAAAAAAAAAAAAAAAAAAAAAACTGCCAGCACCTCAGACGGCGACAGGGAGGCACCGTGTGCAGTGGCTGCTCTGCGAGTGAGTGAATTCTTGGGGGGCAGGGCAGGTCCATACCCCGGGAAGACGCTTGGAAACTCAGGTACACAGCGGCCAGCGGCTGCCAGTGTCAGAGGTGGAGCGGGCCCTCCCAGCGCACCAAGGTCTTGGAGGGGCAAGAACATTCCAGGACGGACCCCTGGGGACACAAATCTAAGAAAATCCCTCCCTCCCCTTCCCAGCTGTATTTGTAACGGTATCACAAAAGTGTCTGCGCCATGGAGACTTGTGCAGTCAGGAGGTGGGAGGGCCTGTGATGACTTCTGTCCGAGAAAACGCAGAGGACAGTTGTGCTGTCAGTTGGCTGCCCTGGCCCTCACTCCACACCGAAGCATGGAGAAGTGGGAAGGGTTGCGGCTGGCTGCAGAATAAAGGCAGCCCCTCTGGAAGGCCCAGAAAACACAAACAGAGCCACCAGCAGGCAGTCTTGTCCCCAGCAGAGGAGCATGGTCTTCAAGAAATAAGCTACCAAAAGGGCCAAAGAGATGAGCAAAAGTGGCATTTCCCCACAGTGGAAAGGGGTGGTCTGAAGCCTGAGGGTTTGCAGCCCCACTTCCCTCCGTAACTAGGACATTCGAACCCTCTCCATGCTGCCAACTGGGACCCGTGGTGGACAGGACACACGTGGTGACGGCCCACATGTGGAAAGGGCCCCTCCAGAATCCAGCGCGCTCTTCTTACAGAGGCTGTTTTCTCTCTAAGTGGGTGTTGTGCTGGGACAGGTGCACGGTCGCATCTTCCTTCTAACCTGTTCTGGCTAAAGCCAAGTGTTCTCTCCCACCTCACGGGGGTTGGCAGGCATAAGGGCCGCAGCAAAGCAGCAAAGGGAAACATATGCAGCCCAGTGCAGGCGCTAACACCACCGCACCCGAATATTTTGCTGAAGATGAAGCTTCTGACACAGCTCCTGGTCCAGCACTTGCAGCACACACAGCCCCGCACATCGTAGATACCACTGTAAAATCATGAACTTTGATTCATCCTCCCCTAAAACTACACAACGCTGATTAAAACAAAAATGCAAGCAAGCGAAGGGACATGCACTGTGTTCATGGGTCAGGAAACTCAAGATGGTTAAGATGTCAACTCTTCCCAAACTGCTCTGCAGAAGCAATGAATCCCAAAGTCCCAGCAGCCTCCTGTGTAGAAACTGACAGGGTGGTTCCAAAATTCATACAGAAATGCAAAGGTCTTAGAGTAACCAACACAACTGTAAAAAAAAGAACAGTCAGGCTGGCCGCAGGGGCTCATGCCTGTAATCCCAGCACTTTAGGAGGCCGAGGCGGGCGGATCATTTGAACCCAGGCGTTCAAGACCAGCCTGGCCAACATGGTGAAACCTTGTCTCTACTAAAAATACAAAAAATGAGTTGGGCATGGTGGTGCACCCCTGTAGTGGAGGCTGAGGCACGAGAATTGCTTGAACCAGGGAGGCGAAGGTTGCAGTGAGCCGAGAGCACACCACTGCACTCCAGCCTGGGTGACAGAATGAGATTCCCTCTCAAACCAAACAAACAAGAAAAAGTCAGAAGGCTGACACGAGCTGATCTCAAGTGCTGGAAAGCTCAGCACTTCGGGAGGCCGAGGCAGGGAGACTGCTTGGGCTCAGGAGTTTGAGACCAGCCTGGCCAACGTGTTGAAACCCTGTCTCTACTAAAAATACAAAAATTAGCTGGGCGTGGTGGCTCACACCTGTAATCCCAGCTACTTGCGAGGCTGAGGCAGGAGAATCGCTTGAAGCCGGGAGGCGTAGGATGCAGTGAGCCGAGACCACGCCACTGCACTCCAGCCTGGGTGACAGAGCAAGACTCCATCTCAAAAAAAAAGAAAAGAAAAGAAAGCTCCAGTAATCTCAGGGCCGGGCTCACGCCTGTAATCCCAGCACTCTGGGAGGTCAAGGTAGGCGGTTTGCCTGAGGACAGGAGTTCGAGACCAGCCTGGGAAACATGGTGAAGTCCCATCTCTACTAAAAATACAGAAATTAGACAGTGTGGGCCCGCCTGTGGTCCCAGCTACTCAGGAGGCTGAGGTGGGAGGACTGCTTGAGCCCGGGACACAGAGACTGTAGTAAGCTGAGATCACCCCACTGCACTCCAACCTAGGTGACACAGTGAGATCCCCGTCTAAAAAAAGCTCCAGTAACCAGGAGAGCACAGTGTTGGTGCAAAGTTAAACAGATCAACATAGCCATGCAGAGTCCACAAACAGGCCCACACACAGATGGACAAAGGCAGTTCAGTGGTGAGGACAGGCTTCTCACATGCTGGAACAGCTGGACAGGCACAGGCAAAACCCTGGACCCACACCCCATAGTGTGTACCAACATCAACTCAAAATGGATCCAGACCTAAACATAAAACCTAAAATTTCCAGAAGAAAACAGAACATTTCTGTGACCCGGGGTTAGGCAAATAAATTTTAGATACAACATCAGAAACGTAATGCATAAAAGAACAGAGGGATAAACTAGACTTCATCAAAATGTTAAACTTCGGCTTTTCAGCAGACACTGCTAGAGAATGAGAAGACAAGCCACAGAACGGACAGAATATTTAGAAAGCATCTATCTAATAAAGGGCTTGGATCCAGAATATATGCAGAATCCTCCAAACTCAGTAAGAAAATAACCCAGACTGGGCGCAGTGGCTCACGCCTGTAATCCCAGCACTTTGGGAGGCTGAGGAGGGCAGATCACTTGAGGTCAGGAGTTCAAGACCAGCTTGGCCAACATGGCGAAATCCCATCTCTACTAAAAATACAAAAAATTAGCAAAGCATGGTGGTGCGCACCTATAGTCCCAGCTACTTGGGAGGCTGAGGCACAAGAATCACGTGAACCCGGGAGGCGGAGATTGCAGTGAGCCAAGATGGCTCCACTGCACTCCAGCCCAGGCAACACTGCGAGACTCCGTCTCAAAAAAAGGAAAGTGGGCAACTGAATAGACCCTTCACCAAAGGTGGCAGACGGATGCAAATGAGCACATGGAGAGAGCCCAACATCAGTAGTCATTAGGGAGACACAAATTACATCTCTAAAGTGACGCCACTACACACTCACTAAAATAGCTAAAACTAAAAAGAGCAGGTGCTCTCCAGGATGTGGAGCAACTGGAGCTCCTGTATACCACTGGTGGGAGCCTCTCTGAGAACAGCCCTACAGTTTTTTAGAAAGTTAAACATACTCCTCATGTAGGACCTGCCATTCCACCTGAGGTGTTGAAGCAAACGAAAAGCAACTGTGTGGCCTTAAAAAGGCTTGCACATGGGTCATTCCAAGCAATTTTATTTTTGATAGCCATAAATTGGAAGCAAGTCCAAAGTACACCAAAGGATGAAAGCGTAAACAATGTCTGGTGTATCTATCATGGAAAAGCACTCAAATAAAAAGGGATGAACTACTGATACACACAACACGAATGACTCTCGAATAATCACACCGAGTTGAAGCCAGAAAAGAGAGAGCACACACCATGTGATATGGCTTGGCTGTGTCCCCACCAAACCTCATTTCCAACTGTAATCCCCATGTGTGGAGGGAGGGAAGTGACTAGATCATGGGGGCGGCTTCCCCCAGGGATAGCGAGTCAGTTCTCACGACATCTGGTGGCTTCATAAATGGCAGTTTCCTCTGCCCTCCTGTCTCTCCTGCCGTCATGTGAAGAAGGTGCTTGCTTCCCCTTCGCCTTCTGCCATGATTGTCCCCACCCATGTGGAACTGTGAGTCAATTCAACCTCTTTCCTTTACAAGCTACCCAGCCTCGGGTATTTCTTTATAGCAATGTGAGAACAGACTAATACACTGTCTGATTGCATTTATATAAAATTCTAAAACACGCAGACTCCCCTGCAGTAACAGAAAGCAGACGGGACAAGGGGCATGGGAGGCACAGAAAGGAGGGCTAGAGAGAAGCAGAGGCCGTGCTGGGGGTAGGGTTCACCATTCTGACCCTGGGGTGATGGCTTCACGTGCATGCACGTCTGTCAAAACTCACCAGTCACTTTAAATGTGCTCAGCTTATTGTTGTCGATCACACCCAATACAGTTCTTAAAACACACGCATGTAGCCCTCAGAGAGCAAGAAAAGGTACAACCCTCCCCCAAAAAAATAATGGAAAGCATAGTTTTAATTCTCTTCTTCCCACCATCCTTCCTGAGCAAAAATAACTGCCAGATTCACAGTTAGCACACGACCTTCCCCCGCCAGCCCTGCCTCTTAAGAACACTAGGAGCTGCCCAAGAGTCATATTAACAACTCCATTCACCACCACACACAAAAACCAGGCCACGTTCAATGAGTTTTACTCCACCTGACCCTGTGAGCAACACAGGGACGTGAGCATGCTGTCGATGACACCACCAAGCGATCACACCCTCTACCACGCTGCCTTTTAAACAGAGTATCTCACTGAGTAGCTCGGAGCACGAAACAGCTGCAGGGGTCCTCAGCTCCCAGCCTCCAAATGAAAGTGCATGTTCAAGTCTCCAAGAAATAACACCAAGCTAGCTCATTTGATGGAAAAGGGATCCCCCAAAATGCCGCAGAGGGAACTGTGGTCAGGCCCGAGGAGCAGGCCACAAAGCATCAGCTCTGTGGGAGCTGGCTCCAGCCCCCGTCTCACAAAACCACAGGTGGACAGGTTGCGTGCACCCTCCACACCCTCTGGAAAGCCAGGCTCTGCAGAAACACGAACCCATCAGGCCACCCTCGGCACAGGAAAAAGCAGCGTCTCCTGAAGGATCAGCAGCTCTGCTCTGGAGGTGGAAGGGCCTGAATGGGGCCTCCACCAACCCACCCACAGCTT
Source organism: Rhinopithecus bieti (assembly GCF_001698545.2). Lineage (NCBI taxonomy): Eukaryota > Metazoa > Chordata > Mammalia > Primates > Cercopithecidae > Rhinopithecus > Rhinopithecus bieti. The sequence continues at coordinate 85,974 of NW_016807321.1, forward strand.
GTTGCCGCCCTGTGAGTGGAGAGCTGGGCCCAACACTCTCCCCTGGGCTCTGACTCCAGGGGTTTATCCTTATTCCTTAGGTGGTCTGCACAGCAGTCAGCCAACTCAGCATCTCCCCATCATTTGGCCAAATTTCACAAATACGCAGTTGCTCACCTTAGAGCAAAGTTAAAACACCAACCTGTGGAGACTTCTACTTATGATTTGCTTCACTCGTTAATTTCTCTGAGACTCAACAGGAATGCAGATCGTGCCTGTGTACAAAAGAGCTATGTGCAAATCAACACAAACGAAATGGCAACAATACACCAAACTCCGAGTGTAAAAGTTCACCCTGAAGTTTAAAGACCGTGTTTCACCTCAAAATGCAGAGGCACTGCAAGGCACATCTGTAATGACGGCACATCTGTACAGACGGCGAACGTCGTGATGTCAGCCACTCCTAGACAGAGCCCCTGCCTGGGCGTGCAACCGGTCAGCCAGGGCAGGAGCTGTATCATTCTGAATTGCATTTTCCAGGTTGTAAAAGCAGTCGAGTGGGCTTCTAAGCCATCTGACTGCTCACAGTCATCTCTCCATGGTGCAGGGTCTCACACGTGCTCTGCTCCTGCAGCTGAGCCTCCCTAAAGCACCAAGCAGAGGCCTGGACACCCGGGAGTCGCACCTGCTCTGGGATGCTGGAGTTGCTAAGGGGGGCCAGTCAGAGTGACCAACAGGGACAGACCCACCCCACACAGGGGTTCTGGCCTTTTTTCCTGCCAGGGCTTATGCAAACCCAAACATACCCCCCCAAAAATGCTAGCTCCTTAAATTCTCTTTAAGTTAACTTTAAATGGCTAAGATATTTTGGTAAGAATACTTCAGAAAATTACAGTTGGCCTCTGAAACACATGGGTCCAACTTCCAGGGTCCACTTACATGCAGATTTTTTTCAACCAAGCAAGGACTGAAGATACAGCATTGACAGGATATGAAACCCACGGACACAGAGGGCTGACATTTGCTCGCTTGGGTTCCACAGGGAACTTGCATGTGCGCACGGGGCTCTGGAACCATCCCGAGAACACTGTGGGGTGACTGTATCTGGCACGATCACTTTAGGAAATTCTTAACACATGGACACATCTCCGTGAACAGGTACAGTGCACATGTGTGTCTGTCAAGCCACACCCTGCAAGCAGAGTCCTGCTGCAAACTTCAACCCAAAGCTGCTTCTGGAAAGCTCGTGAGCAGCCTTCAGAGAGGCTGGCACCCACCTAACATCCAACACAGATCTCCTTCGTGACAGTGAGCTCACATTTAAGAGTGCCATAAAGTACTCTGCCTAAGCCTGCAACAACACTCGACAAAGGCACAGGCTTGCGTCCCATATATACCAACCCCTGTATCAGCTACAGGTTAAAACTGCTTTGCTCAAAACTTAGGAATTCATGGGCTGGGCGTGGTGGCTCACGCCTGTAATCCCAGCACTTTGGGAGGCCGAGGCAGGGAGATCACAAGCTCAGGAGATCAAGACCATCTGGCTAACACAGTGAAACCCCATCTCCACAAAAATACAAAAAAATTGGCCGGGCGTGGTGGCGGGCGCCTGTAGTCCCAGCTACTCGGGAGGCTCCGGCAGGAGAATGGTGTGAACCCAGGAGGCAGAGGTTGCAGTGAGCCGAGATCGCACCACTGTACTCTAGCCTGGGTGACAGAGCGAGACTCCAGCTCAAAAAAAAAAAAAAATTAGGAATTCATGGATCTAGGGAAGGTGTAAATAGGTGTTTGTTGTGCTCATTCTTTTAAGTTTGAAATTTTGCAGGTTAAAACTTGGCGGCAAGGACTGCTTTGCTATCTAGACATGCAACTCTGGGTGATGACCTCCACTTGGGGGTGGTGGGCAAGGGGAGTGACAAGGTAAACAGGGGGACTCCTGGTAAACTCTGACACAGAAGCCCTTCACAGGGAGCCCTGCTAGCTCTGCAGCCCCAGGGCCCAGTGCATGTGTGTGCGCGCGCGCGCACACACACACACACTCTCATACATGCACACTCCATCCAATCCCCTGTACTTGGGGCTGCTGTTGGGGGTGGGATGAGGAAAGCCTGGCTCTTGGCCTCTAGGAGCTGACAGTCTGGTAAAGAATGGGAATGCAGGCTGGGTGTGGTGACTCATGCCTGTAATCCCAACACTCTGCGGGGCCGAGGTAGGTGGATCATGAGGTGAGGAGATCGAGACCAGCCTGGTCAACATGGTAAAACCCCGCCTCTACTAAAAATGCAAAAATTAGCTGGGCATGGTGGCACGCGCCTATAATCCCAGCTACTCAGGAGGCTAAGGCAGGAGAATTGCTTGAACCCAGGAGTTGGAGCTTGCAATAAGCCAAGATCACACCACTGCACTCCAGCCTGGTGACACAGCAAGACTCCGTCTCAAAAAAAAAAGAACAGCAGGCACAGGTAACCCACGGTGGTCAGGGGAAGCCTCAGGGCTGGGCTAGAGGGAAGAACAGTGTGCTGCAGGGGCATGGTCACAGTGAAGCTGCCCATGTGGGTGTCAGGAGCTGGCCAGGTGGAGGAAAGACGCACAACGCCAGCGCTGCGAGGCCAGGTGAGCAGTGCAGCGGGCCAGAGCCCTGAGAGGGATGTGGGGCCACGTGCACAAGGAGAGGAGGCAGCGGAGGCCTCTGCAGCACGCCAGTGAGCAGAGCAGAGTCACAGGCAGGGACGCCGACGAGCCCACCAGGAAACTGGACACCTGCACCTCCACAGTGCCCGGTCAGTGGAGGTAACGCATCTGAGTTTCTGGTGACCTGGATAGGACGACGCAGCAGCATCACAAGCGTCAGAGACATCACCACCCAGAGTCAGACACCACAGCCTTTTCATGCAAAAGCCTAATACTAATTTAGATTCGCTTTCATGTGTAGACAGACACATAATTTAAAACAGCTCTAAAACATTAAAATGATTTTCCAGTCATTCAGCAGTTAATAAAGTTTACCCTGCCCGGCAGTGCCCATTTCTGCTTTTTCTTAACTGCCACCCCCCACTGCGGCCTGTCATGCCTCGAGGCACATTTTCGATCAGCCCTGAAACCAGAGCATGTGCTCGCAGGACGGGCTGGAGAGCGCTAGGAGGGGTCTTGCTTGCCCTACTCCACATACCTAAACGGAGCCTGCAATTTTCCAATTAACGTGTTAAGAGCAAAATTTTTTGAAAACAAATTTCGTACAAAAACTTCACTTAGTTGCCAATAATGCTTAATTGTCTTATCTACTTTTTAAACTGGCCCCACAAAATGTATCAGGTGACCACGAAAGCAACACCAAGGGCCACGCAGCACAGATGCAGAACCCAATGGATAAACACGTGGCAGGGCCTGATACAGGAGGCTCACCGTACCCCACCACTTCCATGATACGATGGCCTCCTTCGCCTCTTCTCAGTACTCAATTCAATTGCCCAACTGCACCTGAGCTTCCTGAAATGCCTGAGTCTATTTGACAGACACAACATGCAACAAACAGGAAAGGATTTGCAGTTGGTCTCGGGCAGGTTTTTCTTCACGTCTTTAGGTGAAAGGCTTCTGTTGAAAACATCGAGTACCTGGTATCACTTCTGCCTTGCTGAAGCCTTCCCTTATATTCTCAGCCATTCCTGGTTTGTAATTTTCTCAGGTCTCTAAAGTCTCTGAAACCCACAGGCCTCATGTGACTTTACCAACTCCCTCTTTCACTGAGCTTGGGTCCAAGGTCGGAACGTGGCCAGGCTGCTCCAGGCTGGGTATCCAAGCCCTTGTCCTCCAGGCACCACACACCTTGAGGCCCAGCGTGTGCAGAATCAGGCTGTGCTCGCTTCCGCCAACAGCAGTGAGCATGCTGGCTGGGCCCAGGGTGCCTCCTCGACACTTTGCTAAACCTCAGGGTAAAGCATACTCATCTGCACATACTTAAATCCCAAGACTCTAAAAATCCTGCACTAACAGAGAGCCTTCACCTCTGCACAATTTTAACATGTGCTCTTTCATCTGCAGATTCTGCATTCATTCAAATGACACTCTGGGCATTCCCTTTGCCTTGAATGAGAGCTCAGTTCCAACTCTGTGCCCACCTCCTGGCTTCCCCCTACCCTACTCCGCTAGCAGCTGAACAGAGTCCAAGGTGGGTGTTTTTCCCTCTATTCTCCCTCTCCCTTGACTTTCTCATTAATCATATCTTCTTGGATTATGAGTATTTTTCTTAGTCACCATAAGTTCTTACTAGAGTAAGCACATGTGTCAACAAATAAACTAATCAAATAAAACAAGCAAAGGTTCCCATCAAAACCCCAGGGAGAGGCCGGGGTGCAGGGCATGCAGCCTCTGGCACCCAGAGGAGGGGCTCACAGGGAAGGCCCTGTGAAACAGCCCGGGAAGAAGGCAGCTGGCGCAGCAACACTGAGACACGGAACGCACAGGACACTTCCAGACAAAAGTTCTGGATTCTTCTCACGATCAGCAAGCAAGAAGAAAACAACCCTCCTTTCCTCAGAGCTCGCCCGCAGCACTGTCCTTCTGTGAGCCTGCACCTCCCACCTCGCGCTCTTCCTGAAGCCAGCCGTGTCTCAGCACCTCTGGAGTCTCCAGGTTAAGACTTCACATGTTTGGATACATTTTATCTGCCAACTTAAACAAAAACAGTTAGAGAAGTCGCCATTTGGATGGTGCTTCCAAGTCAGTGGTGGGGGCAGTCAACTCTGCAAGCAGTCGGCTCTGCTTTTCTGATAGGACACGGACCATGCTGAGATTCCCTCCACCCCCGAACTGCTGCTCCCTGAGCTACCATCTCAGCAGTTTGTGTCCTCTGATGGGCCAGGCCACAGGACTTCTCTAACCTAAAGTCTATGGGTTTGTCCAGATGGCAATAAACATTGCTTCTCTTCCACATGATCACTGTGTTTTAAGGTGGCTTTATCCAGAGAGGCTGGGGAAGGGGGACCAATCGGAGAGTGCCAGTGGCAAGAAGAGGAGCTCAGGGCCACAGGCAGTGCCTGCTATCTGCAGAGGATGGGCTTCCAGAAGGCCCGGTGGCCCACCAGGACCTCGGCTCTCAGCACCTGAAACCACATGTCCAGCACTCAACTCCAAATGTTCTGCTTACTTTCAAAATGTTTTGAACAGTGCCAATCCCACACACAATTTCAAGAAAACTGAGGTCAGCTGGCAGATGACATGGACCTTAAATGACTTACAGCAAAACGTCAGTTCTCCAGAACCCAGCTTTCAGACAACCTCACTTACCAGAACACACCAGCAGGGAGACAGCAAAACAGGGGCTCCGAGCAGCCCACAGCCGAGCAGCACACACTGGGCACCGGCCCCAAATCAGAAACACATGTGAATGCCGCACACCCTCCTGGGGCTTCCAATCAATGGATCCGTCTATGCTAGGAAGGAGAGCTGCCCAGCCCTCTAAGAACCTGCCACCAGCAGATCTTCTTGGCCTCATCTGAGCACCGAGACTGGCTTCTCGAAGGAAGCAGCTGGGAAATGATGGATGCAGGGGTGAAAAAAGAGGGTAGGCGGTTGTCTGGACATGGTGAGAGGCAGGAGGGCAAAGAAAGCAGCAAGGACACAGCGAGGGAGTGACCTAGGAAGAGCAGGGTAGAGAGCCATCCGCAGGGGAAGACTGAGGCCACAGATGAGATCCCTCAGCCCTCAGCGGGGTGGGGTCAGGCAGGGTGGCCTCAGCCCCCAGGGGATGGCTCCGGTGCTCTTCACGAAGCAACAAGGGGAGCCACCTGCCAAGATGCATGCATGGCAGGAATCAGAGACCAAGGCAGAAGAGGGAGGTGGCAGGTCAAAGAAGCTAACAAGGGCCCTGGTGGGTTTTAAATAATAGGAAAGCATTTGATACAATCCAACATTCATGGAGACAAATAAACAAATATCCCCTGCCCCAAGAAAAGCAAACAGAAAGCAACTTTAGAAAATAAGGAGTGGGAAGTGGGCGAGGTGGCTCATGCCGGTAATCCCAGCACTTTGGGAGACCAAGTCAGGCAGGTCACTTGAGGTAAGGGGTTTGAGATCAGCCTGGCTAACATGGCGAAACTCTGTCTCTACTAAAAATACAAAAATTAGTCAGGCATAGTGGCACGTGCCTATAATCCCAGCTCCTCGGGAGGCTGAAGCACAAGAATTGCTTGAACCCAGGAGGCAGAGGTTGCAGTGAGCTGAGATGGCTCCATTGCACTCCAGCCTGGGCAACAAGAGTGAGACTCTGTCTCAAAAAAAAAAAAAAGAAGGGCCGGGTGCGGTGGCTCACGGCTGTAATCCCAGCACTTTGGGAGGCCAAGGCGGGTGGATCACCTGAGGTCAGGAGTTCGAGACCAGCCTGGCCAACATAGTGAAACCCCGTCTCTACTAAAAATACAAAAATTAGCCACGTGGTGGTGGGCGCCTGTAATCCCAACTCCTTGGGAGGCTGAGGCAGGAGAATAGCTTGAACCCGGGAGGCGGACGTTGCAGTGAGCTAAGAGATCACGCCACTGCACTCCAGTCTGGGTGACAAGAGCAGAACTCCGTCTCAAAAAAAAAAAAAAAAAAAGAGAAAAGAGAAGAGAGGAAAGGAGTGGGAATGAATTTCCTTAACTTCATGAAGGAAATGGATAAAAACATCCGTAGCAGCTAATCCTCTTCAACGGCAAATCACCAGACGCATTTTCTTTATCATCAGAAACAATCCAAGACTGCCGGTCATCACCACTTCCCTCAACACTGCACCTGAGACCCCAATAGGCCCAATACCAGAAGACAACAAGGGAGTGAAGCACAGGACGTCAGTGAAATAAAACTGTCATGAACTGCATATATAATAAATTCTCTAGGTATGACACTCAAAAAATTGCAAATTTTTAATGAAAGAGTTTAAGAGTGCTAGAGTAAGATCAATATCCAAAATTCAACTGCAATTCAACACACTATCAACAAAGAATGAGAAAACACAATTTTTTATTTTTAGAAAAGGGTCTCATTCTGTCACCTAGGCTAGTGTGCAGTGGCACAATCATAGCTCACTGTAGCCTCAAACTCCTGGGCTCAAGTGATCCTCCCACCCCAACCTCCTGAGTAGCTGGGACTACAGGCATGTACCACCACGCCTGGCTAATTTTTTTTTTTACTATTTTTTGTAGAGACGGGGGTCTCACTATGTTGCTCAGGCTGGTCTCAAGCTCCTGACCTCGAGCAATCCTCCCACCTCATCCTCCCAAAGTGCTGGGATGACAGGCATGAGCCATCATTCCCAGCCAGAAAATGTGTTTAAAAAAAATAATACTTAAAATAGCAGCAATGAACTCAGAATGTCCTGGAATGTCCTACACATATCTAACAAAATATGTGTAAGACCTATAGGAAAAAGACACATAAAACTTGATTGAAATATATTACAAAATATGTAAATAAAGTAATATACCATATTTATGGATATAGTCACTACATCATAGATTTCAATTCTCCCAAAATTGACCCACAGATTGATACAACTTCAATTAAAATAACCTACAAGGACTTTTATGGGCCCTGAAGAGTTGATTCCAAAATTTATAAGGAAAATCAAAGTGCCAAGTGTTGCACGGATAATTCTCAAGAGCAACAGAATGGGTTATTACCTCTAGTAGATACCAAGAGTTAGTATGAAGCTAAATTATTTAAGGACAGGATGCTACTGATGAAAGGACAGACAAATAAACCAAGAGAAAACAACTGACAGGCCAGAAAAGGATCCCACATAATATAAAACCTGAACTGTTACAGATGGGCCATGGAGACCACAGAGGTGAGGAAGGACCATCCAAATAAATGGCACCAGGACAACTGCTTATCCAAACAGGAGGAAAGTGAAAATGGAGCTCTAACTCACACCATACACGAAACCCATGCCAGGAGGATTACATACTTTAAAGCAGAGGCGAAAGTTGTCATTTTAGAAGAAAATACAGAAAAATATTCCTATGACCTTCGGGTTAGAAAGGACTTCTTCAAGATGACTTGAAAAGGCTTACCAAAAGGGAGACAATAATAGATAAATTCAACTACATTAAAATCAAGGAGTTCTATTCGTCAGAAAATACCATAAAGAAAGTGAAAAGATCAAATATAAACTGGAAGAAGATACTGGCCATACATATGACCTATAAAGGAACAGTAACTAGAATATGCACAGAACTCCTATAATTAATAAGAAATAATTTAAAGAAAACTGGGCAAAAAGACACAGCCAGACATTTCCCAGGTTACCCACAAACAACAATAAACAGAAAATTAATTTTCTCCATATTAAAGGAAAGGAAGTTAAATGAAATTAATTTCCATTAATGAATTAAAGGAAATTAAATTTCATTAATTTTTTTTTTTAAACAGAGTTTGGCTCTTGTCACCCAGGCTGGAGTACAGTGGCGCAATCTCAGCTCACTGCAACCTCTGCCTCACAGGTTCAAGCGATTCTCCTGCCTCAGCCCCCTGAGTAGCTGGGATTACAGGTACCCGCCACCAAGACCAGCTAATTTTTTGTATTTTTAGTAGAGATGGAGCTTCACCATGTTGGCCAGGCTGGTGTCGAACTCCTGACCTCAGGTGATCCACCTGCCTTGGCCTCCCAAAGTGCTGGGATTACAGGCATGAGCCACTGCGCCTGGCTCATTAATTAATTTTTAAATGAAAATTAAGACAACACTACGATAGCATCTTATACCCCCAGATTTGAGGAACTGAAAAGTCTGACAACACCCAGTGCTATCAAGGATATAAAATAACAGAAATGGCTGGGAGGCAAGTGAACTGTTGCAACTAGCATTACTCATGCAGTACTGCGAGACAAACTGCAAGGAAATGGCAGGCCAGTATCCCTGCTGAACCTACACACCGAACTGTAGCAAACTGCATGCAACTGTGTATAAAAAGGATAATACATTGTGACCAACAGGAACTCACCGGGGTTTAACATTCAAAATTAAATCAATGTAATTCACCATGTTAACAGAATAAAAAAGAAAAACCATATAAGCATCCCAATACAGGAAGAAAGACATTTTACAAAAATAAACATCCACTCACGACAAAAATTCTCACCAAACTAGGAAAAGAAGGTTCATGAATGAATGCCATCACAATTCATATGCTGAAACCCAATCCCCAAGGTGACGGTGACCGAAACGGGGCCTCTGGGGCCAAGCCGTCATTCACTGGATTAGCGCCTTGTGTAAGAGCCTGTCCCACAGCTGCCTTGCCCCTTCCCTCCACACTCTGAAGACACACGAGCCGCCGCGTGGAAGCAAGCAGAAGGCCCTCACCAGCATGGCAACCGTGCACTTCCCAGGACTGTGAGAAGCGAATTTCCGGTGTCTAGAAGCCCCGCGGTCCATGGTATTTTGTTACAGCAGCCAGAACGGCCAACTACAGAAGGGGATTCCTCAACCTAATACAGGGCCTCTATGAAAAACCTGCAGCTGACATCATGCACGCCGTGAGAGAAGACGAAGGCCTCCCCCAAGATCAGAAACAAGGCAAAATGTCCCTTCTCATCGCTTCTGTTTGTAATATTACACTGGAGGTTGTGGCCAGTGCAATGAGGTAAGAACAAGAAATAAAAGGTGCACAGGCCAGAAAAAAAGACATGAACCTCTCTTTACTGCAAATCATGACTTTGAAGAAAATCCTAAGATATCTACAGAAGAAAGCTATAAAAACTAATATATGAGTTAAGCACAGCCACAGGATATAAAATCAATTTTTGTAAATTTTAATTGCATTTATTTTATGCTGAGTTTATTCTCATGCCGTAAGTTTTTGTTTCTTCAGTTTCTTCTGGGACAGTTTTCTTCCCTGCAACTTCCTCTCCTGGCTTGAGAACAAGTTTCTTTACCCTGAGCATCGTCTCAATGTGACAGGGTGCCCTGTATGGATGAACCCGACCACCCGCCCTGGAAGTCCCACAGCGCATCCTGGGTGCTCAAACACCAGAGAGCCTCCACCCACACCCTCACGAGAGCCTCCACCCACACCCTCACGAGAGCCTCCACCCACACCCTCACGAGAGCCTCCACCCACACCCTCACGAGAGCCTACACCCACACCCTCACGAGAGCCTACACCCACACCCTCACGTGCAGTGTGACTCTCCGCGTTTTTAAGTGTGTGCAGCAAAAATTCAGTTCTCTTTTTGGGCCACCAACCCTGTGTCCAGCCCCACTGTTTGGCCTAGGTACACCTGCCAACTCTACCCCTGCAAGGTCACAACGGCATACACTGTTTCTATAAAGGGACGTCTTTCAGACACTTGGTGACTTCTCATGTATGCACACCCTTGATGGCCTGGGCAGTTTCACGAGTGTTCTTAAAGTGATCAGGAAGACTTGAACCTCTTGATTTGCATGACTTTGTGAGGATTTCTGGGTCAAGTAACTAATGAACCATTTTCACAGATCACCTCAGGCCGCTTGGGGAAAAGCTATAAAGTCAGTATTTTTAAAAGCAATTGTTTTTCTAAATACTGGCAACAACTGGAAAGAAAATTTTTTAAAGGACCACGTACATGGCATAAAATATGAACGCTTAAGAATAAATTTAACAAAACATGTTCAGGACACAAACATTGAGAACTATGAAACAACCCTGAGAAAATCCTGAAAGACCTAAATCAATGAAGAGGTACACCACGTTCTTGAATCAGAACACGTGATATTGCTAAGATACCAATGACCATAAAACTGATCTACGGACGCAATACGATCCCAAGGCAAGATATCAAGGTATTGGCCGGGCCCAGTGGCTCAAACCTGTAATCCCAGCACTTTGAGAGGCTGAGGCGGGTGCATCACCTGAGGTCAGGAATTTGAGGCCAGCCTGGTCAAGAGGCGAAACCCTGTCTCTAGTAAAAATACAAAACTTAGCCAAGTGTGGTGGCGCACGCCTGTAATCCCAGCTACTCGGGAGGCTGAGGCAGGAGAATCACTTGAACCCGGGAGTCGGAGCTTGCAGTGAGCAGAGATCATGCCAATGTACTCCAGCGAAAGATGTGAAAGAGTGAAACTCAGTCTCAAAACAAATAAACAGAAAAAGATATCAAGGTATCAAGAAACTTCTTTGTAGAAACTGAGGAACTGATTCTGAAACACATGAATGCAAACGACCAGAACAGCCCTCAACGTTTTCGAAAAAGCAGCACTGGAGAACTCCTGCCACCCATCAACACGCCCTCTGAATGGGCTGGAAAGTGCTGAGCTGCAGAAGGGCAGACGAGGACGTGAGTGGACAGAACACAGCCCAGAAGTGACGTCCGCACACATGGCCCACTGAGTTTCAATAAAGGCAGCAGCATCGTTCAACAGAGAAAGGAAGGTCTCCTCGACACATAAGGCTGGCATGGTTGGTACCCACAGGAAAAACGAGTCTCAACCCCCTACCTTACAACTCTCCCAAAATTAACTTGAATTGGACTGAGTAAGAGCTAAAGCCATACACATTCTAGAAAACTCCTGTGCCTTGGGTTAGGCAAAAATTTATTTACGAAGGCACAAGATGAGTTCTTAAAAATGATACATTGGGCTTCCTTAAAATTAAAACTTGCTCCTTAAAATGCATGCAGGTAAAAAAAAAAAAAAAAAAAAGGGCAAACACAGACCAAGAAAACACTTAGAGAACAATTATATCTGATAAATTACTTACATCTAGAAAATATATCTTAAACTCTTACTAAATCAGTAACGACAAAACTATCAACCCAATTTAAAAAACACAGACAAAAGATTTGAAAAGACACCTCCCAAAAGAAGATAGGCAAATGAGCAAATGAGCTGGTGAAAAGACGCTCAGCATTATTAGTCACTAGGGAAATGTAAATCAAACCCACAACATAACGACACTGCACCCATCAAAAAGGCTAAAATTCAAGACTGACCATACCAGCTTTCCACAAGGATGTCAAGCACTATGTGCTGCTGGTGAGACGCAATGCAAAACAGGACAGCCACTTTGGAAAACAACTCGGCAGTTACTTCAGAAATTCATATTCATTTGCCATATTCAGCAATCCCACTCCTAGTAATCCACCCAAGAGAAAGGAAAACTTATGTTCGTATAAAGATGGATAGGAAATGTTCGTAGAAGCATTGCTCATAATAACCAAAAGCTAAGAACAACCCAAATACCCATCAACTGGTCACCAGACCAACTGCAGTCCAGCCGCATGCTGGGAGGCTGCTCAGCAATGCAAAGGAACCAGCTACTGACACACACACACAACACACCACCTGGCACCACGCAGAAGGGTCCCGCCAAGGGAAAGGGCCAGATGTGTAGCTCCCACTACACAATCACATTTATACAAAATTCTAGAAGAGGCAAAATCACAGTGACAGAAGCAGCTCAGTGGCTGCCAGGGAGAAGGCTGGAGCAGGGGCTCACTCCCAGGGGCACAAGGCTACAGAATGATTGCGATTCTGTACTCGACGGTGGTGGTGACATGACTATCATGAAAACTGACAGACCTGCAGGCCGAGAAAGGTGCACTCTGCTATGCGCCAACTATGCCTCCATCAACGAAGATGTAAAAGGTAACATGTGCTACCACTGCATGCCCACCAGAATGGGTGAAACAGGGAAGCCTGGCCACACCAAGTGCCAAAAGGATAGCACGGCAGCAGCACTGGGCCCGCGGACGAAGTAAATTCGCTCAGCCACTCAGGAACACGGCCTGGCAGTTTCTGATGAGACCAAACTTACACCTTCCACACAACTCAGCGATTCCACTCCTAACATTTACACAAAAGAAAAAGACGTCTACACGTATGTTCACACAAAGACTTGAACACGAATGTTCAAAAAGAAGCTTTATTCATAATAGCCAAAAACTGGACACATGCCAAATCCCCTCGGCTGGCAAATGGATAAATAGTGTACGTCCAAACAGAAACCATTCCACATAAAAATAAAAAACTGTGGGCACGCGTAGCACACGATGACCCTCCAAATACTTTGAGTAGGAAGCCAGACACCAGGGAGCACACAACTGGGGTTTCCGCGACCTGAGCTCTCGGAAGGACAGATCCACACCGACAGTAAGAGGCAGCCCAGAGAACGCCTTCCCGTCTGCGGCTGTGGGCCAACAGCAGAGGGTACAAGCAGACCCTCCAGGGGGGCTGAACGAAACGGGGGTAGGACATCCTCAATCTGTGCACTTACAATGGAGACATTTTATTGTATATAAATATAAATTACGTCCCCTCCAAGAATTTTTATGCATGTTAACCTCTATTTAAAGGAGAGCTCCCACCCCCAAACCGTCAGCCTCCAAGTACAGCCACGCCTCACATAATGATGCTCCTGGCACACATGACGCTGGTCCCATCAAGACCATCCTGGCTAACAGGGTGAAACCCCGTTTCTACTAAAAATACAAAATATCAGCTAGGCGTGGTAGCACACGCCTGCAGTGTCAGCAACTTGGGAGTCTGAGGCAGGAGAATCGCTTGACCCTGGGAGGCAGAGGTCGCAGTGAGCCGAAATCACACCACCGCACTCCAGCCTGGGCAACAGAGCAAGAATCCACCTCAAAAAAAAAAAAGCATGGCACACTGGCCAGGTGCAGTAGCTCACCACTTTGAGAGGGTGAGGTGTGAGACTGCCTAAGGCCAGGAGTTCAAGACCAGTCTGGGCAACAAGGCAAGACTCCCCCTCTCTCTCTACAAAAAAATTAAAACATCAGCCAGGCACAGTGACTGTAGTCCCAGCTACTCAGGGAGGCCAAGGGGGAGGATCAGGTGAGCTCAGGAGTTCAAGGCACCACTGCACTCCAGCCTGAGTGACAGAGTGAGACCCTATCTCCTAAAAAAAAAAAAAACCTCCCACATACAATTCTGTAGCATACAGAATACTGGCTAATGATATGGACAGGATGCAAGGAAATACTGGGTAGAAGAGGGCAATTCCCCAGCCAAGGCCCCACCCTCAAGCCTGGACACCTGCAGCTCTAAATGGGAACAGGCATTCCTGTTTGCACACCCAAATGTTGCCTTTTCCAAGATTACTCTGGCCTGCCATGCCCCCTATCCTGTGCCCATATAAACCCCAAGCTCCACTGGCAAGAGCAAAGTGGTGCAGCAGAGAAGGAGAAAAGAGAAGGAGTGTCTGAATGTCGAGAGGGGTTCGGCTGGGCACCGTCCAAGAGGAGATCGGCTGTGGGACGGCCGAACTCCAGAGGAAGATCATCATCTTACTCCATCCCCTTGCCAGCTCATCCATCTCACTGAGGATCGCCTCCATCACTCAATAAAATCCCCACAAACGCCATCCTTCAAGTCCATGTGACCTGATTCTTCCTGGATGCCGCACAAGGACTTGGGTACCAAGAGGGCAGGGTTTGGTAAAAGGCTGTCGCATGACTCTCTGCTGAGCTGGTTAACACAGCCATCTGCAAATGGCAACTGCTAAAAGAGCATTCATTGTAACATACCCGTAGACGCTACTGTGGGGTTGGAGGCCAAAAGCGCTTGCCCAGGCTCGGGCACCTGCCCGTCAGCGTGCTTCCCCTCCCATAAACAAGCCACACCTCCTGCTGCAGTCCCGAGAGGGGGTTAGGGAACTCTTCTGTTTCAATGATAATTAGCAAATATGCTACTGATTTACGTATTTATTATATTCTACTTCCTATCACTGTTTTAGAGTATACTGCATCTACTTATTAAAACTTACAGTTGGCCGGGCGCGGTGGCTCAAGCCTGTAATCCCAGCACTTTGGGAGGCCGAGACGGGCGGATCACGAGGTCAGGAGATGGAGACCATCCTGGCTAACCCGGTGAAACCCCGTCTCTACTAAAAAATACAAAAAACTAGCCGGGCGAAGTGGAGGGTGCCTGTAGTCCCAGCTACTCGGAAGGCTGAGGCAGGAGAATGGCGTAAACCCGGGAGGCGGAGCTTGCAGTGAGCTGAGATCCGGCCACTGTACTCCAGCCTGGGCGACAGAGCCAGACTCCGTCTCAAAAAAAAAAAGAAAAAACTTACAGTTAACTGTAAAGCAACCTCAGGCAGGTCCTTCAGGAAGAATCCAGAAGGCACTGTTATCATAGGGATGACGGCTCCATATGTGTTACTGCCCCTGAAGACTTTTCAGGGAGACAGGATGTGGAGGGGAGGACAGAGATGTGGATGATCCTGACTCTGTAGACCTAGGCTAACGTGTGTGCTTGTGTCTTGTTTCTAACAAGTAAGTTTAAAAAGTCATAAATAATTTTAAAAATGGAAAAAAGCTGGCTGGGCGTGGTGGCACACGTCTGTAATCCCAGCAATTTCAGAAGCTAAGGCAGGCATATCGCTTGAGCCCAGGAGTTCAAGACCAGCCTGGACAACATGGTGAAACCTACCAAAAAAATACAAAAATTAGCCCGGCATGGTGGCCATGCCTGCCTATAGGTCCTGCTATCCGGGAGCCTGAGGTGGGAGGATCTCCTGAGCCCAGGGAGGTCAAGGCTGCAGTGAGCCATGATTGTGTCACTGCACTCCAGCCTGGGCGACAGAGCTTACAGAATAAGGATATAAAGAAAGTTTTTTTTTTTTTTTTTGCACAGCTGTATAATGTGTTTGTGTTTGAAGCTAAGTGTTACTACAAAAGAGTCAAAGAGTTTTAAAAAGCTAAATAGTTTATAAAATTATAGTAAGGTTATTATTGAAGACAGAAAACTATGTATAAATTCCATAGTCCCTAAGCATAAACAGTGCTCCAGAGTCTACGGCAGCACAATCGCATCCCGGGCCTCTCACTCACAGACACCCGCAGAGCAACACTGAGTCCTGCAAGCTCCATTCATGGTGAGTGCCCTACACAGGTGCACCATTTTTCATCTTTTATCCCCTATTTTTACTGTACCTTTCCTATGTTTAGATACACAAACTCACTATTGCGTTACAACTGTACACCTCACAAGCCATGCAGGTTTACAGCCCAGGAGCCAGGGGCTGCACCACACAGCCTAAGAACGTAGCAGGCTGTGCCACCCAGGTTCGTGTTAGTATATCCCACGATGCTCGCACAGCGGTGACGGTGCCTAACAAGGCGTTTCTAGAACGTACCCCCATCACTAAGTGGCGCAGGACTATACCTGGTTTACACATTAATTCCAGGAAGTATCTCCAAGCCCACTGCAGCCTGGACGGGAAGACACAGAGGCAGGGCCCGTTATCCAACCCAGGCTTCAGCTTCCCACCAATGTAAAGACCGCCCTGCCTGGCCTTCCCTCAAGATGGACCCTCCCCTATCTCCAGTCCAATATTCCCAGGCATAGCTAACTTGCGCTTATTATATGCTTTTTGCCTTGGCAGAGAAAAATATAATGCATTTTTTAAACTATTTCCTTCCAAAATGATTTAAGTTTTAGTGCCTGAATTACACAGAAAAGCGCCAGTATTCAAAGTGATTTCCTGAGTGTACTACACATAAAACTTCAAGTTTTTCAATTAAAATAAAATGCTACCAGAGATGATCTCCAGGTTATATACTGTTAAGAAAAAAAATCAAGATACTAGTGTACGTGCTATATTAGTTGTAACAGGAGAAAAGGAGTATGTGTGTGTATGCACTGTATTTTGAACCATATAAATGTTTTACACCCTCAAAATAGAAAATGAAACAAAAAAAGTAAAATTGAAAACAAACCAAAACATAACTAAACTGTATGACAAATTGATAACACAACCAACACAAGGAAGAATCATTTCAGTGGAGTTTTGAACACAGTACTGACCTAACATCCTTAAAGGATAAATTCTAAAGACAAAGAGTGTGAAGAAACCTTAAACTTTACTCTCATGTTATTTTTGTAATTCTGGATCTATGCTGAAGTATATGAAAGGAGAAGCCAAGTAAGTAAATATGTTTATGTTACCAGGACCTAAGCTTTTCTGTGCAAGAGATAAAAATATAGTTTCACAGAATTTACGGGAGGGGGAGAATGTGCTGTGTTAAAATGTGTACCAACGTGACCAGCACCCCAGCCCTGCCGAAACTGCTCAAGAGTCATTTTCCTCTAAATGCCATTCCAAGGCTCCTCGGGAAAGAGACAGGCCTGGGACAGGAAATATAGGATGAGGCTGATGCCTTGTGCCAGATGCACCAAACAGGACGGAGCGAAGGCCAGGAGGCCAGGAGACCCGTGGGCACAGGGAGCAGTCCCAGATAGGAATGGACAAGAAACTCAGCCCAGGGCGAGAAAAGAGGCCACCTTACGTGACACATGAAAATTAGTCCCAGATTAGTGACTACAAGGAAAAGAAAACTCACAATGCCGACGTGAAAACACAGATGAGTAGGTAAATAACCTCAGGTAGGGAGAGGCAGTCTAGCCACACTGCAGGAAGAGAACTTGCAAAGCCATGCCACTCAAACGGAATCCCATCGGGACGCTCCCTGCTCAAGACTGTCACAGGGACAACCATCCCACACCTCCTGGCCCATGCATTCTCCCCACTGGACACACAAGGTCCGGAATGTTCTTCCCTGTCCTTCCTGGGAGAGCCCTGCCTGCCGTGCCTGCCCTGCTCCTCTCCACCCTTGACTTGCTTCAGGTGCTTGGTGGAGCTGATGGCGGTTAAACTTTCAACAGTGCGCCTGTCTGGGTTTAAGCTTCAGAGAACAGGCGCAGAATCCCTGCACGTGCGAGCACTCCATGAGTGCTGTGGGATGAACCAGCGATGCTGCCTGAGCCACACACCCATGGTCTCGGTTCTACAATTCTCCCTTGGTGACAGGAATACAGATTAGCATGCATTTCTTTTCCATACTTTTTTGCCTTTATCAAATTTTCTAGGATAAGTACATATTACTCAGAAAGAAAATAACTATTTAAAAGCCAGAAAACTGCCTTGTTTGTGAGTATAAGGCTACATAAACTATTGTCACACACCTGCTCCTGGAAAAGGTGAACCCTGAGGAGAGCACAACAGATCTGTGGCGAAAGAGCCAGCGGACATGAAAACTCTTTCTCATCTAATCCAGAGCAGACGCTCCTGCTTGGACAAACGGAAGACAGAACTGACGCCCAGGGTACAAACAAGTCCCAAACACACAGCTCCTCATTTGTGTCCTCTGCAGGAATAGCAGTAACCTCTTTGTCACAACTATAACTAACAAATTTTCCTTCTCTCACACAAACACTTCCAAATACTGATTCTCTCCTAAAGAAATGCAAAGTTCCACAGCCAGCATCAGATCTAAGAGGCAGTTAATGAGGCTGTTTCCCGCCAGGCTGCTGAAAGCTCTCACCCTGTGGCGCCCCGGTGTAGCGGAGAGCAGACACGGATTCTGTACCAACAATGAGACACAAATGACAACAACAGCCACAACTGCCTTTCCTTCCCTGAAACACCATGCTACATGCAACAGGAAGGAACACTGGCCCCAGGTATTTGGTACAGCTTTACTGAAATACAGTTCACATAAAACAAAATTCACCTATTTTAAATGTGCAATTTGAAAAGTTTGGGCAAATGCATACAGTTGTGTAACCCTACCACAAACAAGATTTAAAACGTTTCTATCCACTTAAAACACGCCCTGATGCCACACTACCCTCAGTCCAGGCAATCACGACTATTTCAGCTTAGCTTTTTCCAGAATTTCATACAAATGAAACTGTGCAACAGGCGGTCTTCCTACCTGGCTTCTTGACCCTGTGAGGAATCTTGTAGCTTCACTGTATTGCTGCACGTGTCGCGATCTGCTCCTGCATGGAGCTGAACAGCATCTCACCATACAGATCCGTCACATCACCTGTCACCACTCACCGCAGGATGGACACTTAGGTTCTTTCCAAATATCCTGGGTGGGGCCGCCGCACATGGTCAATCAATACTTAACTTTCTACGCTTCTCCTGTCAGTGTTGAGGGTCCCAGGACCTCCCCACTGGCACTGACACATGGGATGGCTGTCAGTTTAACTCCAGCTGTTTTTAGGTGGGTGTGTTATCAGCTGCAGCACCCCACTGGGGTTTTACGTCCTGGAGTCTAACGATGTGAGCACCTTTTCATACACCTGCTAGCCATTTGTGTACCTTCTTTCGGGTCTATTCAAACGCTCTGCACATTTTTAACCGTTGTTTGTTGTCTTGTTAGTAAGTTGTAAGAGTTCTTCACGTATTCTGGATACAAGTTGTTAGATATAAATATTTTCTCCCAGTCGACGGCTTGCCTTTTCATTGTCTTAACAACGTCTGTCAACTAGCAAAAGTTTTCCTTTAATTTTGAAGTCCCATGTATCGACTTTCTCCCCATTAGTTCATGCTGTTTGTATCCTAGGAAATCCTTCCCAGCCGCAATCATAAAGACCACCACGGTGTTTTTCACTCATCTATTCTTCGACAATTACTCTCTTTTCAGAAGCACAACTTCAGTGTCACTATGGGCGGTACATACTCTTACTATAGTGCATGGGGCTCTGGTAGTAGGAGCCACCACTGCAATCCCAAAGCTGACCAGGCTCCCTGCTTACCCCGAGAGGCCGCACTACCAGCCTGCACTGACACCCCTGAAACACCGACGTTCTAGAAACACCCTTTTCTTCTGAGAGTCACACCAAGGTCTGGTTAAGTAGGCACTCTGAGCATGGACTTCTCTTAAAGCTGATGAATATTCGTGAGCTCCTTTAGAAGGAAGAGATCACATAGCAAAGTCTCAGGGCACCTGGTCTACCCTCTTCCCTCTACAGCGAGACCACCTGGACCCCACACAGGAAAGGGGCGCTGGGAAGAGTAAGTCTGACACACCGCCCCCGCACCGGAAATATCTGGCATAGAAAAAGATGGAAACGGTGGCGGCAGATACTGCAGCCTCTGCCTCTGCCGTGAGGGCAGCGCGCGCCATCAGGCCCAGGTGATGCAAGGCGCTTCAGCACCAACCAGGCCAGAAGAGTCGCACCTGGGCTTCCACCACAGGAACACAGCAGAATACAAACGTATGCTATCAAATGTCAATCATACCAAAAAGGACACAGCCACGGAAGTCGCAGGTCTATTTTTATAAACACCAGCACCCGGGATTCCTCGCCGAGATATTCAAACACGGGCACTGCCTGACTCATCGGCGACCCTGCCCCGGGACTGCCCCACATCAGGGCCATCCCAGACCTAGCTCCCCAGCACTCACACCATCACTGGACCACCCCTCATCAAGAGGCCTGGTCCCCCACCCAGAGTCACAATACGGGGAGGGGTGGGTGGAAGAAATCAAGTCAAAGTCACCTCTGAAAATCCCCTGCAGCCCTGGGGCTCAATGCTGAGTCAATTCCCTGTGGCTGCGACATACCTAGCATCCTCCCACACAGGGCAGGCTGGCACGTGCCTGCCCAAGTCCCAGATGAGAAAGGGGGCTGCCTCTGGGGGTTCTGTTTTACCACAAATGCTTTTCTAAAAACCAAGAGGCAGCCCAGCCCTGTACTAGCTCCTCCTGGACACACCTAGGAAAGGATGGGGGTTGTCAAGTGATTTGCTAAGCTGGGCATCCACAGAGTGCAGCACAGTGAGAACGACTGACAGAGCCACCTGCAGGGCCTGGCTGGAATCTCCCTGACTCCAGCTGGCCAGCAGGGCCTAGCTAGCCCCTCCCTCCTGTCCCTGGGGTGGGCCCTGCTCTTCTCCTAACAGAGGTGCCCCCACTCTCATGCAACACAAACCCATCGCACTTCCAGCATCCCCATGTGGGGCCACAGCTCCGTTAAGCAGGATCGTCTCCCCACGTGCTCACCTCCATCACCAGGCTCCATCCCCACAGGTCCTCTCCCTATATGCCCACCTTGTGACCTGGCACCATCCCCCCAGAGGCCTCTCCTGGCATGCCCACCTCGATCCCTGGGCCCTTTCCCTGCATGCCCACCTTGATCACTCGGCGCCGTACCCCCAGCCCTCTCCCCGCATGCCCACCTTGGTCACCAGGCTCCCTCCATCCTCCTGCAGTCCTCTCCCTGCATGCCCACCTCAGTCACCGGGCTCCATCCCCCTCCCCGCATACCCACCTCGGTCACCGGGCTCCATCCCCCCCCCCGCATGCCCACCTCGGTCACCAGGCTCCATCCCCCTCTCCGCATCCCCACCTCGGTCACCAGGCTCCATCCCCCCACCCGGCCCTCTCCCTGCATGCCCACTTCGGTCACGGGGCTCCGTCCCCCTCCCCGCATGCCCACCTCAGTCACCGGGCTCTGTCCCCCCACAGCCCTCTCCCCGCATGCCCACCTCTGTCACCAGGCTCCGTCCCCGCGCGGCCCTCTCCCCGCATGCCCACCTTGGTCACCGGGCTCCATCCTCCGGTGGCCCTCTCCCCACATGCCCACCTTGGTCACCGGGCTCTGTCCTCCAACTTCGAGCTGCAGCATCTGCACTGTGCCCCTACTGGCACCACCCACCAGCCCCAATCTGGCTGCTGGTTCTCCAGGTGCGGCAGTGCCCATGCTTGCCTTCCACATCCGCCCCGACTATCCCCACCATCAGGACGTGCAGAGACCCTGTGAGCGGGAGTCCTGGGCTGAGCTTCTGTGCGAGTGTCTATGACCTGTCCAGGAAGTGGACCCCAAACGTCTGCCCTGTAGAGCGGTCGTGAGCATGGGAGGCGCACACAGTGCGTGGCACCAGCCAGCACGCGGCAGTCACAGCACAGAGGCCCACTTCTGCGTCCCGTGCTCAGTGACCACCGCCCTGTTTCTGATCCTGTCTCCAGTGTGTCATCAGGACCAACACCCAGAACCCAGGCCAGACCTTCTGGCTCTTCCACTCCACAGCCTTCAGGGGTCCCCACTGCCTGCAGAGGAAGGCTCTGCTCTTCACACCGTCCTGGGTCTCGTCTGCCTGAGTCATACGCATACTCACACCGGCAGAGAAGCACCACAGCCCAGATCCCCACCTACCCAGGCTCCGCATCCTGCCCCTGCCCCCATGCATCCCAGCCCAACTCCCAGATCCCCACCTACCCAGGCTCCGCATCCTGCCCCTGCCCCCATGCACCCCAGCCCAACTCCCAACTCCCCACCTACCCAGGCTCCGCATCCTGCCCCTGCCCCCATGCACCCCAGCCCAACTCCCAACTCCCCAGCAGTTCCCAGTTGCCACCAGGGTCACTCCCAAGGGAGGCAGGGCCAGGGCAGAGGTTCCAGGGCCCAAGTCTCCAGCCCCAGGCCCCACCAGCCACGTGGCCCTGAGCAGGTCATAGAAATGCGAGCCTCAGTGTCCTTGTCCCTACGCAGGTTTCACGACACCATCATCACAAAGACTAAACACGGTGCCAGAGACGACACTCAAGGTGCTTGGAGCAAAGTGGCCACTTCAGACCTGCTGCAGCAACCCAACCTGTCAGGGAGCACACAGCAGCCCCACGGAGCAGCCTGTCCCTGAGGCAGGGAGTCCGCCTCACCCGCTCACCCCATCTTCACCCAACGCCTACTGTCAGACGCTGGAGTCGTAACTACTCACAGAGGACACCTGACAAACTGTTTTTCTACAACCTTCCATGAAGATGAGGCTGCAACAGTCAAAAGAGGTAACACCCAGAGCCCCTGGAGGACACTGCAGACTGGAGGGTTCTGCACAGCAGCGACCAGGGCACAGTAGCAGAAGGAAGGGCTTGTTCCCCACATGACCTGTCCTTGGCCTCTCATCATCCTCCCCTCTGGGGTCCCAGCCTGGCCCTGCTCCCGTGGATCACTCCATATCCCATCCCTCACCACTCCCTTCTCCTGCCAGCCTGGACCTGGGCACGGCAGGAGTCTCCTCCTGGCACCTCTGCCCCATAGGAGGCAGCTTCTGACAACTCTTCCCAAAGCGTCACAACACCTGCTTGTGCTTGTACGTGGAGATTCCAGACAGGTGCCCCCATCCCGAGAGCAGCCCTGGGTGCTGGCAGCACAGTCTCCTCTCTCCCCCACCCCTCCCAAGCAAGACTCACCAAAACAAGAGTAAAGGAATTTAAATGGTCAAAGTCTCCAAAAAAAGAGAGAAGGATAAGAGAGTTCAACAAACCCAGTGCAGGATCCATGAGAGCCACGGGGCTCGGGAACAGCAGAGGCCTGCCTGGGAGGGCACACCCCTGCTGCTGATAGGACAGGCCGTCTAGGCATCACCCAGAGCCACCTGCCAGGCTCCTTCCCCACAAGGCCCTGTGACTGCCCTCCCCAGGGGGCACCTGCAGAGGGAACTTGGTCATCTTGGCCCTGCAGCATGAGTCCCACCTGCCGCTCGCTCCCACCCCTCTCACCGCCACAGGACGCAGGGTTGGACCTGTCCTAGACCTGTCTTCCCACTACCAGAGCCCTGATCCACAGAGGCCACCTTCCCTCCCTGCTCACTTGGTGACCCCCACAGCCATCAGCACAGTCCCTTGGTGCCCACAGTCCCTCCTCTGAGGGGCCTGGCCCCTGCCATGGCACCACTTCAGAACCTCATGGCGGGTGGCCTGTGGTCCTCAACGCTGCCCCTGCCAAGCCTCCTGCAGCCGTCACTGGCCGGGCCACCAGCACCTCAGGGGTGTCCTGGGCAGTGGGGATGCAGTGAGGACAGACAGATCCACTCGTGAGGAACCTGCACTCACAGGACACGCTCCATTCTGGACATCTGCCACCCCTTCCTGGACAAACCAAGGTTGCCGCCTCCCACCAGGCTCTAGGGCCTGCAGATACACGACCAAGCCCCTGGAGGGTCACATCACCTCACAACCGTAAGGAAGAGAGATGACAGGAAAGCCACCTTCCCCTTCTGCATCCTGCACCCTGGACTCCCTGCGTCCCCACAGCACAGCGTGGCCACGGAGCACCACAGCCACGCCCGGGCCAACCAGCTCCAAGTAGGGTGCAGTAGCGGCGTGCAGGCCAAATGACAGTGGCCTGAATGAAGTGGCTGATATAAAGCACGTCAAAGACTCAACCTCCCCCTCCCGGCCCACCCGTCCTCATCCAGCCTAACTTGCACCGATCCGAAGCACGAATCCACATGGGGCACACTTTGTTTCCACTACTGAGCGTGGCTCCAAGATCGCTTCTTAAAAAACAAACAGGAAAAAACAAACTGTCCTTTGACCCCTCACCACAGTCAGTGCCCTCCTCTCCATCTCCTCCTGAACCTGACCCCCAGCACTGCCATCTGGGACCAGTCGCCTCCAGTCGGCTGAGATCGACAAACCCCAGGGTGCCCGGCCCCGCACCGGCTCCACACCCCAGCCCCAGCCCGTGTGTGCCCCAGCCCGTGTGTGCCCCAGCCGTGTGTGCCCCAGCCGTGTGTGCCCCAGCCGTGTGTGCCCCAGCCCGTGTGTGCCCTGGGTCACTGCCTCCCCTGCACCACTAGAACGTCCCCACCCAGGCGTCTGGGCTGGCACCTTGTCACTCCCCCCACACACGATGAGCAAATGTCCCATGGCTTGAACACCACTGTCCCCACACTGCCCCCTGTGAACTGCAGTCTCATGCTCCAGGAGCCTCACGCCACCCCCCACACCCCTCACCCCGGGTCCCTCAAGCCACCCGCACACCACCAGGTCCCTCGCGCCACCCCCCACACCACCAGGTCCCTCAGGCCATCCTCCACATCTCAGGTCACACCACACCCCATGACATCAGGTCCCCTGCGCCACCCCCACACCACCAGGTCTCCAGGGCTGGCACCATGTGGCCCAAGGCAGGTGGCAGCCCTTCCCACACAGGAACTCTGGTGGCACGCCCACAAGCTCCAAGGCACTGAGGTGACACCATCCCCAAGCCCAGCCTTAGCAGCCCAAGCAGAGCTGTGCCAGGCCCACAAAAGTGGAAGAGGGCGGCCCCGTCACACGTCCAGGATCACAGCCTCCATGACACCCAGTCCGTGCTTTCCAAACTCTCAGAGCTCTGCATCCAACTGATGGTGGGGCGCAGGGCGGGCCGCGGTGTCCCTGAGTGCAAGCACTATCCTGAAGCCAGGAGCCCATGAAGCTGCCAAGCCGGAGGACAAGGACCGCCCTTGCACTGCCCAGTGATGAGCTCCCGGCCCGGCTCTCTGCTGCTCTGGATCCATCACTAAATGGCTTCATAAGTGGCTGGTCACACATGAGCAGCAGGAAAACGCTGGGACACCCACAACTGAACAGAGAAGACGCCCACCTCGAGAAGGTACTCTGGAGAAAGGAGCGACGTTTACGCTGAGAAGCTGCATCCGTGCACCTCGCCTCCGCCCCGTCCACGCCGACCTGTGTCACTCCCCAAGCAACTCCGTCAACAAGCTGACGGATCCACAAGGTCTGACCTGAGCTCGCTGCCGAGTGAACGTTTGTTGACCGACCAACCAAACTCATCCCTCTGGCCCACCAAGGCCACGCACGGTCGGAGGCGTGCTGGCTGTCCACCAGTATCCTACCCCGCCCCCAGGACAAGCCGAACCACCCAGCACTCTGTGCAGATGGACACGGCCAATGACCGAGTCTTCTTGGCTGGAACTAGGGAGAGGCCTGCGTCACTTCTGAGCAAGGGCCTTCAGACCAGGAGTGCCTCTTGGCCACTTGACACCCTTGCAGCCGCAGGACTGCGGAGACTGACAGTGATGGGCCTCCC
Source organism: Rhinopithecus bieti (assembly GCF_001698545.2). Classification (NCBI taxonomy): domain Eukaryota; kingdom Metazoa; phylum Chordata; class Mammalia; order Primates; family Cercopithecidae; genus Rhinopithecus; species Rhinopithecus bieti. The sequence continues at coordinate 111,533 of NW_016807321.1, forward strand.
CAGACAGATGAGGTAGCCCAGACTTAGCAGAGAGCCACCAGCTGGGGGAGCCCAAGCACCGGAGCACCCACAGGACGCAGCAGGATCGTCGGGTGAGGCCACGAGCCACACAGACCCAGCCTGGTGCAACAGCCCCTCACCACGCACTCAAGACATTCCCTTCTGTGGATTTTCTCTGAAAGCCAGGTCCCTGTGTTTTAGGGGTTTTAAGTTCGTAAGTTCGCTCCAAGCTGAACCATTTCCAGTCTCTCTTGGCAGCACAAGCATGAAGGAGGAGGCCTGAGGGAGTGACAGGTGCCCTGCGGCATGTAGCCTCTGTTAAGTGGCCACAGGGTTTTAGAGAAGCTGGTCACCTCTGTGTGCCTCAGCGTCTTTGTGGAAAAGGACTCTCTTCTGGGACTTTCTGGCTCTAGAGAGCTACAGACCCGCGAATCCGTGCACGCCAACACACGGCAGGAAGGCGAGGACTGCAAGGGCAAAAGCAAAGCAGCCTCCACCACAGCCACGCTACCTCGGTCATCGCTGCGCTGGAGGGCAGGGCAGACGGTGACCTTACAACAAACACTACCCCACCACACGGGGCTCTCAGCAACGACCCCACCATGTCCTTCCGTCCCAAGAGCTGACAGCTCTTTGCTCTGGGCCACCCCTCCTGCAACCTCCTCCCACCAGGCTCCTGCACCCAGGTGTCCACCCTCACTCATCCCACTCCCAGCACTGCTGGCCAGATGCGCCCTATGAATGCCGGCCTCTCCCAGGACTTCTCCCAGACCTCCTCCTGGCTCCCAAGTTCTGGCACCAGCCTCAAGGAGGTGCCGGCAGCCTTTTAGGGTGGGCCTTCTACAGCTCTTCTTATCCTACTCTACAGGCTCATACACCCCATGGCCATTCAGAGCCGCAACACCATGACTCCTGGGACCCTGGCCTATGCAGCTGCTTCCCCGAGCTCCTGCCAACCACCACTGACGCTCCCTCTCACCCCGCCTGCCCACCTCAATTTCATTCCACAAGAGCCCTTGTCCTCACCCCTCCCTCCAGCCCATCCATACCTCCTTAAGCCCCGCCAACTGCCTTGGGCCCCTGCCACAACCACCCCCACATTCCACAGCTCAGATGCAAAAGTGACCTCAATATACAACTTTAAACTATGCCCTGGCCGGGCGCGGTGGCTCAAGCCTGTAATCCCAGCACTTTGGGAGGCCGAGACAGGTGGATCACGAGGTCAGGAGATTGAGACCATCCTGGCTAACACAGCGAAACTCCGTCTCTACTAAAAAATACAAAAAACTAGCCGGGCGTGGTGGCGGGCGCCTGTAGTCCCAGCTACTCAGGAGACTGAGGCAGGAGAATGGCGTAAACCCAGGAGGTGGAGCTTGCAGTGAGCTGAGATCCGGCCACTGTACTCCAGCCTGGGTGACAGAGCGAGACTCTGTCTCCAAAAAAAAAAACTATGCCCTATGCAACTTCAAACCCTCAATGGCTTCCAGCCACTGAGGCTCTTGGAATCAATTCACACTGCGTGCAGGCAGCCCTGCAATACAATCAGTTCACAGAGTGCATTCCTGCGATACAATCAGTTCACACTGCCTGGAGGCAGTCCTGCAATATAACCAATTCACACTACCTGGGGGCGGCCCTGTGATACAATCAATTCACACTGTGCACAGGCAGCCCCACCATACCAATTCACACGATCTGAGGGCAGCCCTACAATCTGCAGGGGGGGAGGGGGGGCCTGCATCTGCTCTTTCCTCGGCCTGGACACATGTCCCAGCTGCATGTGGCTGACCCCTTTCTCATCCCTCAGCCTCCTAGGAAAGCCTTCCCTGACTACCCTGCCCAGCAGTCCCCTCTCACCCAGGGGTGCTAATCACAATCAGACATACCTGCTGATCTGTTTCCCTGTTAACTGCCTGGCCACAACGGACACACCACGAAAGCAGGGGCTGTCAGCCTGGGACCCCCACAGCTGAACCCTGGTACCCAAGTCAGCCTTCCCCCATGGCCCAGTACACACTCTCTTAATGTGCTCATGCAGGCCAGGTGTAGTGGCTCACACCCGTAATCTGAGCACTTTGGGAGGCTGAGGCAGGCGAAGCACTTGAGGTCAGAAGTTCGAGACCAACCTGGCCAACATGGTGAAACTCCATCTCTAACAAAAATACAACAATTAGCCGTGTGTGGTGGTACATGCCTGTATTCCCAGCTGCTCAGGAGGCTGAGGCATGAGAATCACTTGATCCTGGGAGGCGGAGGTTGCAGTGAACTGAGATTGCGCCACTGCATTCCAGCCTGGGTGATGGAGTGAGAGACTGTCTCGGAAAAAAAAGAATGCACTTATACAAACAGTCACAGTTGGTGAGAATAAACAGCCAACATCCGCATGAACGAGGTCTAATTTCACTTAAAGAAATGCAACTTAAAACTAGACCCGATTTTCTTCCTTTAGAATAGTATCCATTTCCAAAAGTCGTATTCTGGCAATGGTTTTAAACGTGTAATCTGATGGAAGATGATATGTATCAAAGCTTTGAAAATGCTCAAACCACCAGACACACAGTTAAGACATAAAGGCATTCACCTACAGGGGCCACTTGCCACCGTCAGCACAGCACCCTGGCGCAGGGGCCTGTTACCAAATGCTAGAGCCTGAGACCACCGAGGGCCAAGGGAAAATGCACCAGACACAGGACAAGGCAAGGCACAGACTTGGGTCACAGGAGAACGGTAATTACAGAAAAACACAGGAACAGATCTGCACCGGACACAGGCTGAAGTGAGACACCCCAAAATGCGAGCAGTCTGGGCCAGGTGACGTTATAAGTGACTCTATTTTCATCTCCACAGTTTACAAACTTCCTACAATGAATAAAAACTAATTTTATAAACAGAAAAATCATGTTGGTGAAGTAACTAATGATTTTTTTACACTTATAGTTTCATAAAAAAGCCAATAGAGCCTGTTTCCCATGTCACCCCTCGTTCCTGTCATGATGCTTCTGACACTGACATTCGTAACCTTCTGCAAAGCTCCAAAGCACGGCAGGCCTGCGCCCTGCTCTGAGCGCATGCATGGCTCCTATGAACACCATGGACACGACGCTTCTCTGCAGAAGACATAGAACTTCCTTTAAAAACTCTCACAGGTCGTTGTCCCACACACTTTAGTGCAAAGTCAGAAAATAAAAGGCCGTATCCCCTGACCCCTTGGAACAAGGTGCCCGCCTTGCCACCTGTAGCACCTCCACCCACAGTGGACCAGCTGACCCACAAAGCCTCTGCCCTGGGTGTGCTCTGGCCACGCCCAATGCCCGGAGAAGGGTGCAGCTCCCTGGCTCCAAGTGTCCTGCCTTGTCCATGCACCGTCCACTCGGACCTCTGACCCTAACCCTGAAACAACTCCCTTGGGAGCCACAGACCTTCTTACTGCAGGGTCCTCATTCTAAAACCTAACGTCAAATTTGATAGACATAAAAAACTGTTTCTGGGGTTTCCTGACTATTCAGAAATGGTGCCTCCAAGATCCATGTGCCCCAACACCACCCTAGCTGGCCACACTCCTCTCACAACTTTGAGACCAAGATGCCACGTGTGCCTTCCTCACATTGGCGCTTTCCAGTGATGCCAAGTGAGGGACAGAAAGGGCCCATCAGATCTCAGGAAGGACGGACACAGGTCTACACACAAGGCCACATACAACCGGGCTCGTGGGGCCAACTTCTCCAGTCCCCAAACAGTCCACAACAGACAACTTCTCCTGTCCTCACACGCGGTTCCCAACAGACAACTTCTGCTCCACAACGTGACACCCATGGCAGGAGAGGCTGGGGGTGCTTCACTACCTCATCCTGCACACAGCAGCACGGCCCACTCCAGGCAGAAGGCAGGCCTGGAGAAGAGCCTGAGACCACCGCGGAAAGACCAACAGGGGACACCACACACTTTCTCAAATGGGAGAGGGGCCTCATGGCGGACAATATGTATCTCCTGGTTTTTTGGAAGCTGTACTTCTTTGGTGCAAACATTCATTTGAGATGTAAAAATCAAAAGTTTTCACTCAAAACTTTCACGGTCCACCTATGGAAAAATTAAGCACTGCATTTTCAAACATAACTTTACAGCACTTGTTCTGCTTCACTATTCCAAGCAAGAATTTGGAAAGAACAGCTGTGTACACGTTTGCAGCTGACACCACCACAATGCCATAGCAACCGCAGGCCCACCTGGAAGTAGAAGCGTCCAGGAAGCCCAGGTGCACAGCACTCAGCACAGAAGGGCCTGCAGCAAAAAGCCCCCTTTATTTAACTGCTTTATTGCTATCAAAGGCCTGATTAAGCAAAGGCCACCATCCCGCTGCCTGAGCCGGGCACCACAGCTGAACGCCCTGAACAGCAACTGTTTCCTGGACGATCGAAGGCCTAGAGGTTCCTACTGAGCACCACGAAGAAGAAAAGAAAAGCACTCTGGAAACCCTGCAAATTACCCCAAATCTCAGGCAAGCTTCTCCAGAGCCCTGTTACACCTCTGCTTCAAGATCCTCAAAAACAGCTGCTAATTACACTTTGATCAACTCACATATAACCAACAATTTATAAAAGCTTTCTTCAAATTCATCACTTAAGTGGAAGAAAACTCACATTATACGACAGAAAAGGCTTTGGAGGCAGAACAGGAACTACCTGGATTCCACTCTGATTTCAGGATGCAGACACGCCCACCACTCTGTTCTGCTGAGCTGGGTCTGTGCTGCTCTGACCCAACGCCGCCTCCCAGCGACCCTGTGCCGATGTCTAAGGGGCAACTTCCAGAGCACACCGGGGAGCCCGAGGGCAGTCCTGGGAGCCAGGGTGGCTCTGCTCTCTGCCCTGGGAGAAGGCCAACTTCCCAGGCGCTCGGGGCCTGCCTCAGGTCCATCTGCCACCGAAGCAAGCGGGACACCTTCTCCTACAAAGCTTCTCACCAGCCCTAAGAAACAGGGCAACTGTAACGAACTTCAAACGTCATCCTCCGTTCAAACTCACAGACCTCTGCTGTGAACACAGCACTCAGGCACAGCAAGCAGTGAGGAGATAGGCTCCGAAGAGTGTGACAGGTCCCTGAGTCCTGGCTGCCACTAACCCATGAGAGTCACCAGCTTCGAGACACCAAAGGCAGGTGAGGTCCATCCCAACCTGTCACCAAGATGACTCTGTTTATCCCGAAGGCAACGGTGACGACCCCAGCAGCAGGGCAGGGAGCAGGGAGGAAGGGAAGGCCCAGAGCGGCACCTCTGCCCTGCTAGGCAGAGCTGCCCGGGGCTGTCTTTACACAGCTCCCCAAAAGTTACTTTTCTTTGTTCTTTTCAAATGTCACTCCTTCCCAGGTATGTCAAAAGAAACGCCTGATTAAGACCTCTAGCCTAAAGTGAGCCCTCCACCGAGGTCCAGGCCTCCAAAGGTCACTGCAACCCTCCCCTATGTTGGCAGGCAGGCAACTGCTGCCCCAGGGTGACCCACCTGAGATCTCGGTAACTTCCCCACTCACAGAACCAGAGTCAGCTGCCACGCCAAACGCCTCGGTCACTGAGAAGACATCCAGTCTGGATCATGTGTGAAAACCAGTGAAAAATGAGGGGAACAGGGAGACTCCGGAATAGTGATGCCACCCGACAGCTGTGTTCTGTCAGGCGCAACATGACAGAATTCACATTCTTCACCAAACAGGCAACCCCGCTTTACAGCTGGGGAAGCTGAGGCTCTAAGGGACAACATACTCCTCCCAGGTCAAAGGGCAACAGGGCCCTCAAGTCACAAAATCAAAACTTCTAGGAATGTCCCTTGTGTCAGAGCACTGGCAGCCACCACTGGCCACCGGAGCTCATAGCATGCCACCACCCAGCATGGGGCTGGACTCGCCAAACCCAACCCCCGACCCAACAGCACAATTAAGGGCTAGTGGACTTTTTCCCCTTTCCCCACAGATAGGAACCAATGCTCCAGACACCACCCGCAGACACACATTCGCCTGGAGTACTCATCCAAAAACACGCAGCAAACACACACTCCCTAGGCCAAGGGATGGAGGACCACGGTGAGAAAGTGCTTTTCTGTCCTGGAATGGGAATCTGCACTTGGGACAAATCTTAGAGCAACAGGAGAGTAAATTTGGCATAAAAGCACAATAGATCAAGATGCACTGAAGAAAATGCGAATTTGCCAGGCCAAAAGATAACCTTTAGAAATGAACTTCTTTACCTTACACCTATCTGAAAAGATCTCTCAATTTACGAACATGCTAATTTGGGTGTCAGATTACTTTTTTCTTCTTTCAGCTGTAATCACAACCTGACTATGACGTTACGACTATCCTAAGCTGTAGAGAACTAGTGCTTTTCAGTGTTCTTGGGACAAGTGTGTCATCTGCAACAATCTCACTAAAGACTTAATTTTCTCATTTTTCCTCAGTGAATAAAATTTAAACTCTGGCACCTCAAACCAGCAAACTACAATTATATTAACATAACTATCTTTACCACACTGTCCTGACAAAGAATATCAAGACAGCTAGCTAAGGCCAAATTCAACACACGTGGCGCACTGTGGCGCTGAAGCACTCAGGGCCTAGGGCTCAGCCTTCAAGACTTCAGGGTGAGGCCTCTCTGTCCCCTCCCTTCTCCCACCCAAGACCTCCACAGAGGGAAGGCCTGGGAGGGGCAGGCCCTTTCACACCCCATCCAATTGCCAGTCATCTGCTACTCCACTTGACACCCACATGCAGCTTCGAGAACCCTGCCCACCCCTAATACTCCCGGCTCCTCCTCAGTTTGCAAGACTGGGTTGTTACTAGAATGAGTTATTAGCCAAGCAAGAGTTATTTTTATGTTACTTCCATCTTTGTTCTAAACATTTTTATTACGAAATATTTCAATGAAGAGGGAGCCAACTAGACTAATTTAATATTCTCTGATCAATCAATTACAGGAAGTAACCAGAGTATTTGCAATTTGCCATTTTGATTTAGAAAATTAAGTTGTACTGTTTAATAAAAGAAGTTATTCTGGTTTGGGGTACTGCTAATTTTATTGATATGTATGTTTTTTCTTTGCTTTGGCTACTATTGAAATAAACAACATAATCAAAATTCCTCATCAGTAGATCAACTGCAAGGGATCATGAAGAGATGGGATAAATCTTTCATTTTTTAGACAGTAGCATTCAGCTCCTTGAAAGTACCATTCTCAGCACTGCCACCCAAACGTCTGTGTGAGCTGTTCCTTTGTCCTCACACACGGGAATCACGCAGTCAACACTCCTACAGTTGTTTTTCAAGTTGTCTCCTCATCAAACACACCTGACCCTAAAACTGACCTTAAAACAGAAGATGGAAGTGGGGACACAGGCCACACGCCTAACTGCAGAAGTGAGCAGGCGACAGCTGCTGCCACTCGCAGCTCCAGGTTCTGCCCTCAGCTCTGCAGACCCCATCGTCTGGCCCAGGGAGCCCCTGCGCTGAGCCTTCCACCCGGGGCAGGGACACACAGGGCAGGAGCAGGTAAGGATCACTTATGATAAATACAGCACAGATGCCCTTTTCCAACCACGTATTCCTCCACCTCCTCCCAGAAGAAAGAGATGAGGCTTTACCTATGCAGAGGCTCAGAGCAAGACAACCTGGCCAGCCCCGCAAGGCAGAGTCCAATACCTACCCAAAGTGGTGCAACAGGCACCTGGCCTGCGCTGAGACATGTGGGACCGCTGGAAAAACATTTGTATAAATAAAGCATTGCGATAGTTTACATAACAGATCACAGCCATCAAACACCTTTTCACAACATTACTAAAGATCAGCCACATTTTCTACTAAAAGGTCAATATACACATAGGAGCAAAACCAAGACTTTGGCGAAACACCCCTACAAATGCTTCAGTACTTCAAAAGCTTGTCATAACGGGCATCTCAGCAACCTCGGAGAAGTGGCTTCTCAGCCCTCTTCCTCCCTGGAGCACTGCAGCCTAGCGGCCTCCCAGACACTCTCCCTACCCCTGCCCTGTCCAGTCTGACCACCAGCCCTGAACCTCACATACTCGGACAGGAAAACCTTTCACTTCTGAAGATGCTGCAACCCTCTCAAAGTGACCAATAGCTTCCTTCAGAGAGGGGACACAGGAGAGACCCCACGCTCTCCTCGAAGTTCCTACTACTGCTGCCACCGAGCTGCTACAACTGCATGGCGCGCGTCACCACAGGCCGGGGAGGAGCTCCCCTGCCCAGCACCCACCAAGGCGGCTGGGGAGAGATGGGGAGCCCCAGACAAAAGCAGCCTAGCGTGCAATGCTGGCCAGGCAATCTTTCCCGTCAAACTTGAGGGGCCCTGAGGAGTCGCAGAGACAGCAGACTAGACAAGAGCGTGAGAACTGCCAGGCGGAAGGGGCATCTGAGCCCAAGGCATCCGCAGCACAGCCAGTATTACCCCGAGACCCGTGCACGGAGCGAGAGCATCTGCTGCCACCGCCCTCCCACTGTCCTCCCGAGGGAGCAGCAACCAGAATGGCTGGGCGCTCTTTCCTTTAGGCACCAACACAGCGCTGGAAGAGACGGTGACACACACGGTGCTGAAACCCTACTCCAGAGCATGGCTCTCAGCAAGACTGCGCGCCGGGAGGACTCTGGCAGGGTGCGCCCGACATCTCTGCCTTCCTGATGGCAGCAGGGAAGCCCAAGCCTTCCATCCAGACTTCCCGAGCCTCGAGGAGGGGGTGTCGCGCCCCCGTCCTCGCCTGGAGACTGGGGAGGCTCAAGCCCAGGGTCACAAAGGAGCAGAAAGGCTAAGTGGGGACACAGGCCACACGTCTAACTGCAGAACTGAGCAGGGGACAGCTGCTGCCACTCGCAGCTCCAGGTTCTGCCCTCAGCTCTGCAGACCCCATCGCCTGGCCCAGGGAGCCCCTGCGCTGAGCCTTCCAACCGGGGCAGGGACACACAGGGCGGGAGTAGGTAAGGACCGCTCCACTAGGAGTCTTGGCTGAGCCACTCCGAAACAGACCAGCCCCAGCCACAGGCAGCCACCGCGGACGTCTGGAACAGCGACAGGGACGCAGGCTATGCCGACTCCCTCTGGCTCACTCGCAGGCAGCCACCCGGGCTGGCCCCGCACCTGGGTAGAGGCTGCCCCTCGGCCTGCTCCAGCCACGGGCCTACGGGACAGATGACCTTAGCATTCCACCAGCAGAGAACTTCCTGGAACTGGCAGCTGGCGCTGCTGGGACCCGCCCTTCCCTCCCGCCCCGTGCGGCCACTCACCTGGGGGCAGCTGGAAGTTCTGGATGTTGGTCGGGTTCTGAGGCGGCTGCGGCAGGCGGGGGGCCAGCACGGTGGGCGTCAGGGTGGCCCGGATCCCGCTGGTGGTGGCCGTGGGCGTCCGGGGCAGACTCTGGGTCACTGCGCCGGCCGCGCCTTTGGGCAGCCCGGTGGGGGTCCCGGGGGCGGGCGGTGGGACGGCGGCGGGGCTGGGCAGTGCCCCTTGCATAGTTGGCCCGATGACCATGCTGGCAGCCGTGCTGGCCGGGCCGCTGTCCGCCCAGGTCTGCGCAGGCCGGGGCGCCGCCTGCACCACCGTCTTCGGCGACCGGCCTTGACCCCCGGCGCTGGGCGCAGCGCGCGCAGGCCCGGCTGGCCGCGACCCGCGGGCCCCGGCGGCCGGGGGGGCGGGCTGCCCGGCGCGCCCCCGTTCTGGGCTGCGGCAGGGGGCGGCGCAGCGGCGGGCGGTCGAGGTCCGGCAGGTGCCGGGCGGCCGCGCCAGGGTGGCGGCGCGGGGGGTGGCGGGGGCGGGCGGCGGCGGGGCGGCGGGCGCGGGCGGCGGGGCGAGGCGCGGCGGGCGCGGGGGCGCGGCGGCGCCCACGAATGGGGGCGTCTGGATGACAGTGCCGGGGGCGGCGGGGCTTGGCAGCGGCAGCACGCGGGGGCCCGTTGTTTGCCAGCTGACAGCAGGTGCGCGGCGTGGTGCGAGTTCAGCGCGCGGCCGCTCCCATTCAAAGTTTGCGGCGGCGCGGGGCCGGCGGGCTTGCCAGGGCCGGGGCCGGGGCCGGGCCGGGCCCGGGGCCGGGGCCGGCGCGGGCGCCAGCGCGGTGGGGCCGCGGGCTTGGCGGGGCCGGCGGGGGCCGGGCTCGGGCCCGCGCGACGGCGGCGGCGGCGCACGGGGCCAGGCCCCCGCGCTGCCCTCGGGCGGCGGCCAGCTTCGCGGCGGGCGGCGCGGGGCCTGGGGGACAAGGGGCGCCGGTGAGGGGCCGGCGCGCGGCCCCCCGCCCCCGGCCGCGCTCTACCTGCGGGGGCGGCTCCGGCGCCGCCCGGCGCGCCCTCGCGGGGGCGGGCCGGCCTGCCCCGCGGCTCCGGCCGGGCTGCGCTCACACATGGGTTCCCGAGCGCAGCGGCGCCGCGGCCCGCACCTCGGGCGTCGCGGCGCGAGGTGGTGGTGGTGGGCGCGCTGGCCGCCAGCTGCGACTCGAGCGAGCCACCAGGTCGCTCACCACTTTCTGTCACCTCGCTGTTGGAAGAAGACTCGTCCAGCCAGATCCGAGCCCCGCCGCCATCTTTTTTCCTCGGCCGCCAGCCGCCGCCGCCGCTCGGGCCGAGCGCGCCTGGGCGAGGAGAGGTTCCGAGTGGGGCGGGCGCTGGGCGGGCGGGGCGGCGCGCGGCGGCCGGGGGCGGGGCGCGCGGGCCGGGGGCGGGGCGGGGGACGGCCTGCGCAGGCGCGGAGACCGGGGCGCCCGCGGATTGGCTGCGGTGCGCGCTTAAAAAGGCGCGGCCAATGGCTGCGAGCGCTAGAGGCCGGGGCGCGGGCGGTCGGCTGGCGCGGTAGCAGCGGCGGGGAAGCGCAGGGGCCGGAGCTCGGGGACGCGGGAGCCGGGCGGTGGCGGGCTGGCGGGCGGGGCGTGGCCGCCCGGGCGGGGCGGCGGGATGCGGGGACGGTGCGCCGGGCCGAGGCGAGCGCGGGCGGCGACCGGGGCTCGCTCTTTGTCTCCGCTCGCTCCAAAATGGCTGCAGGCGGTGCTGACGGGAAGCCGGGCGGGCCGCCCCTGCGCGGTGGCAGCGGAGGTGCAGGGCCCGTCCGAGGCCCGGGGAGCAGCGCGCGGGGATGCCGGTGCGCCGGCCGGGCAGCGCGCAGGCCCCGGAGTGGATGGGCCCGGGAAGCAGGCGGGGACGGGGACGGGGCTCTCGCAGCGCGCCCTGAGGACGGGGACCGGCGCCCGGCTCCTCCAAGCCGCCGCGGGGAAGGAAGCTGGGTCCGCCCCTGGGTAGCCGGTCCCGGGCGGTGGGGAGGGGTCCTGCGCGCACGGCTCTTCTCGCCCTCCAATCGTGACCACCCCGGCCCTTCCCTCCATTTTTAATCAGTAAACCCAGCCGTCCCGGGGTGACTGTATCCGCACCCAGCTGCCTTGGAGACGGGAGTGTCTTATAAGCCCGTAGGTAAGAGCACGGTGCCTGCCAGGCACCAAACGAAGTTCCCGAGCATGAAGCTGGCAAGTCTGGAAGTAGCTTTCTTTTTACCTTCTGCTGGGGGAGGGGAGTAAGTTACCTAAAATGTTCCCAAGCACCTTCTCTCTAGAAATACTTCAGTAAAAGTTCCAGTTCCCTCTTTCTGCGTGTTTTATTTTCCAACCAAAAGATGGTGTTATTGGACATTTCTAGTGGTTTTCCTTTCTCCCATTTCTTTCTAAGAGCCCAGAATAGGTTTCAGAGAGACGCTTCCTTGCCTCGGACCTCACTGGGGACAAGAGGCCGCAGGATCAGTCTTCGCAGCTGAAGACAGCGCCGCGAAAAGCAGAGACCTCGGGACGATGAATGACGTTGCTGACATAGAAAATGATTTTTTTAATTGTTGTAACAAAGGAGACTGCTAGTCTCAACAGCAGACCCGAACTGGACCCTTGTGCCTGTTCGAATTGCAGCCTCGCAAGGGAATGGACTTACTGAGACAGCTGGAATACGGGACTTCACCCCAGGCTTGTTTCTCGACAGCAGCAGCAGCCAATGAGCAGTGAGGACGGAGCCTAGGCGAGGTGCCTCCCCTCTAGGGAAACAGTGTTTGGGGGAAATCACTGCAAAGGTACAGCTGGAATTTTGTACCTGAACTTTGGCTCCCAGAGGGCAGGAAAGGAAATGAATGAAGCCAGCTGGGTATGGCAGGGAGGGCCCCTATGGGTGCACATATGGGGCACCTTGAGCTCAGTAGGGGGACAGTCTGAGTTTTCCAGAAAGAGCAGAAATACAAAGTGATGATTAAATCTCGGGATTTTTAATTTTTAAGTGTTGACAACTAATTAGAACATTTTTAAAGTAGGTCAAACCACAGGCAGGCTGACCGGCCTCATGCACAACTTGCAAGGTGGGGCGCACCAGGCTCACAGCACAGCCCATACCCTCAGACCCATCACACTGGAGTCGGGCGGAAGCAGAACGCCGGACTCGCATGAAACAGACCAAGTGCCAAGGCCCCTGGGTCCCAAAGGCTGGGGTAACTGAGGGTTCCCACGCTCAGGCCTCCACTTTTCAAGTCCGCTGCTACTCTACTGAGATCTGTAAGGCGTCTCCTGCCGTCTACACACAGTGGTGGCTTCTCTTCTCCAAGGCCCCGCCAGGAGCCGTTCATTCCAACGTATTCGGGGCTCTCTGTAGACTGGGCTCAGCCTCCTGCACTCACGCCCTCCTTGACTTTTTCCTCAGGATCTTCTGAGGAACCGTCCAGCCTGGCAACTGCAGGAACTGTGAGGAGTTTAGGGTCTGTGCCCACCTATCCCAGCTTCCCTTGCAAGGAGGGTCTTGTGCTCCAGAAGACCCTGGGGAAGGTGGGAGCTGCAGACAGCCAGGCAGCTCTACTATGTCTGGGGTTTGCAGGAGCACTGCCTCCCCGAGGAGGAGGAGCTGGGGTGTGGCCGGAGTGTGAGGACACCACGTGACTGCCCCTCCTAATGTTCATGTGGTGGGGGGTCACCCTGGGGACCTCAGGCCGAATTTTAGTTACTGTATGATTTTAGTTGTTGCCACAAGCAGGTAGGACTTGTGTAGTTTGAAAGAAAAATCCCACCCAGCATAAAAAGAGAAAAGGGGGAATTGTAACAAATGTCAGTCATAGGCACTGTTTAAATCCGGAAAAATGTTTGCTGGGAGGCTATGGGCAGAGAGGTGGCCTCAGCAGCTGGCAGCTCAGTGGGCCTTCCAAGTTTTCTAAGCAGGGTCTTGTCTTTTTCAATAAAATAGAGCATCAGACCTGCTCACTTAAATATAAAAAATAATAAAAACAAGTTTTGAATTAAGTTTAAAACACATTAAGAATAAAACAAATCTAAGAATAAAGGGAATCAGTGGTTTCCAAGCTGTAGGTTGTGTGAAAGGTCTGTGGTGTTTGCTTTGTGACCTGTGCTTTTATTGTCTGCCTGACAGGCTTCATCATAAAACAAATTTTTTTTAAAAAGCCACCGCCGTGGCTCACGCCTGTAATTGCAGCACTTGAGGAGGCTGAGGCAGAAGGATGGTCTGAGTCCAGGAGTTCAAGACCAGCCTGGGCAACAAAGCAAGACACTGTCTCTACTAAAAACAGCTTTTTTAAATTAGCCAAGCGTGGTGTTGTGCACCTGTGGTCTCAGCTGTTCAGGAGATTGGAGCAGGAGGATCACTTGGGCCCTGGAGTTCAAGGCTACAAGTGTGCCACTGCGCTCCAGGCTGGGCGACAGAATGAGACTTCTTCCCCCACCCACTCCGCAAAGAAAAAGGCATGCAGCTAGATAGCAGCCGAGTGTTTTGGGGTGTCTTCAGCCCCACTGGCAGCGTTCCTCAGTCTTGCAGACTCGGGGGATGTCCGTGGTCAAAAATGAGTCCACATCCCAGGGAGAAACTTGTGGCCACCTAATTGCTCTGTAAATGCAGATGGACGCATTTCTCAAGACTGCTTTAACAAATGTATACAACTTCAGCAACAGAGTGGATTCTCACAGCTCTAGACGCCAGAACCAGGGTGTGGGCAGGGCTGCGCTCCCTCTGGACGCTCTAGGGGAGGATCCTTCCTGCCTCCTCCAGCTTCCGGTGGCTCCAAGCATTCCTAGGCTTGTGGCCACATCACTCTAGTCTCTGTATTCAGCTGACCTTCTCACTGTGTGTCTGTGTCCTCTCCTCTTACAAGGATACCAGTCATTGGATTCAAGACCTCCCTAAATCCAAAACGATTTCATCACAAGATCCTTAACCAATTATGTCTGCAAAGCCCCTGCTTCCATATAAGGTCACATCCTCATGTTCTAGTGGATATGGTTTGAGGGGACACTATTCAAGCCAGTATTATATGGGATGGCTACTTACTGTTCACTTATGGGGAGACCTTTGAGAAATTAGGAGGCACTTAGCCTGGCCCCTTCACCCCAGGACACAAGCCTGGGGAGGCTGAAGTCTGAGACAGTAGCTTGCGACCTGAGAGTTCTGGAGTAGAGAAGTCCACTGGCCAGGACACCTCCACCCCCTGCCCTGCTTTCCCAAGGAAATGAGGATGCTCAGATCTGCTCGTCCAGGACTCTCACCAGGGTCAGGGCTCGGCCAGACACCAGCATTAATCAGGCCTGATGCGTGATCAAGGGCCAGGCGGAGCCTGTTGTACAGATGAGGAGGGACTGGAGCTTGAGGTTAAGTCAGCAGCCCAGGTTTCATTCTTGGAAGGGGCAGAAACCTTGGACTCGGACCCAAAAGCTGGCAGAGCTGGCACTGCCCAGCTGACCGACCGGTGCATCCACACACCAGACGCACTTGGATGCCACGGATTAGACGCCTGCTCACTAAATTATAGTCAAGAGTCAGGCCTGCTTCCTCCGTGAAATTGACCCAGATCTCCCAAGTGGGGCTGTCTGCAAACTCTTGAGTGACTCATTTACAACAGCCTCTTGGCTGACTCCCACAAATGGCTAACCATAGCCATCATGGATGGATTTTACTAGCTTAACTCAGACAGCAGCGCATTTATTTCAAAGCTCAGGAGTGAACTGCTTTGTCCTGACGGCACTCCAACAAGTCAGCCTTCCTGGGACCTCTCCTTCCCAAGGTGCAAGCAAGGAATGACCTTTCCAGTGAGAGAAGCCTGTGGTCTCTAGACTCCTCCCTAACCTGGAAAGGTGCAACGCTACTGGGCTCCCACTTTCTAAGCACAAGGTCCACCCAGGAGTTTCTTAGGAGTGCTCTTGCTGCTTTGGTTAATTCCTAAAATAACTTTCCCCATATTCTGTTCACATACTCAGTTTATAAAATCCAAGCACCTCCTGACTGGGCACGGTGGCTCACACCTGTAATTCTAGCACTTTGGGAGGCCAAGGTGGCCCGATCATCTGAGGTTTGAGACCAGCCTGGCCAACGTGGCAAAAGCTTGTCTCTACAAAAATGCAAACTGTAGCCGGACATGATGGCAAGTGCCTGTAGCCCAGGAGGTGGAGGTTGCAGTGCACTGAGATGGTGCCATTGCAATCCAGCCTGGGTGATAGAAGAAGACACTACGCCCCTGCCAAAAACAAAAACAAAACCCACCTTCCTGAAAATATTTAGTTCCATTGCAGGTGCTTTGGAAAATTTAACAAACCACAGGTGTGTCATTGCTAAGGGTTGCTCAGTAAGCATAGTTAGGATGGGCCAGATGGGCCATATAAAGCTAAGGTAGTAGATGCTGACCATCAAGTGTCAATTTGAGTGTAACAAATGAAACTTTTAAAGTAATACCCTTTACAAGAGCATCAAAAACCAAATACTTCAATATCAAACTCACAAAAAGAAATGTAAGACCTATAGTCAGAAGATTGTAAACCATGATTGAGAGAAATTAGGGGGGAAAATACACGGAGGGATACACTGGGTTCAAGAGTCAGAGGCTCGATATTGTAAAAATGTCATTTCTCCCAAAATTATCTACAGATTGTACAGAAAATGAATATTTAAATCCCAGTTGTTTTGTTTTGTTTTTGTTTTGCTTTGTTTTCTTTACAGAAATGGACAAGCTGGGCTTCTGTTTCCGGTATGGTGGAGTGAACACCTATTGAACTAACCCTCCCAAAGGCAGCACTGTAAACTCTGGGTAAAATAGGAAACAACACTTACCTGAAGTCACCAGAGCGTGAACGCAGCAGGCACA
Organism: Rhinopithecus bieti; assembly: GCF_001698545.2. Taxonomy (NCBI): domain Eukaryota; kingdom Metazoa; phylum Chordata; class Mammalia; order Primates; family Cercopithecidae; genus Rhinopithecus; species Rhinopithecus bieti. The sequence goes on from NW_016807321.1 coordinate 127,665, forward strand.
TTCTGAAGGTGTCAACACTTGGAAGAGGAAAACAGTACCGGGTGAGTTCCCTATTTGCACAGCTTCTAGACTAAAGTCAGGTAACAGGCCATGCCATCCAGGGCAAATAAAACTCCAATAAAAAGTCATATGTTTTCTGGCTGGAAAAGCTAGAAGACAAGTGTGATGGTTAATACTGAGTGTCAACTTGATTGGATGGAAGGATGGAAAGTATTATTCATGGGTGTGTCTGTGAGGATATCGCCAAAGGGGATTAATGTTTGAGTCAGTGGACTGGCAGAGGCAAAGCCACCCTCAATGTGAGTGGGCACCATCTAATCAGCTGTCAGTGTGACTAGAATAAAGCAGGCAGAAGAAGGAGGAATGAGCAGGCTTGCTGAGTCTTCTGGCCTCCATCTTTCTCCTATGCTGGATGCTTCCTGCCCTCAAACATCAGACTCCAAGTTATTTGGCTTTTGGACTCTTGGCCTTTGTGATTTGCCAGGAGCTCTCAGGCCTTCACGCACAGACTGAAAGCTGCACCGTCGGCTTCCCTACTTTTGAGGTTTTGGGACTCAGACTGATCCAGTGCTGGCTTCCTTGCTCCTCACCTTGCAGACAGCCTGTCATGGAACTTTACCTCGTGATGATGTGAGTCAATTTTCCTTAATAAACTCCCTTTCCTATATACATCTATCCTATTCTGTCCCTCTAGAGAACCCTGATCATACAGTAAATTGGTACCAGAAGTGGGGTGATTAGCCAGCTACTTGGTGGCAGGTTAATTATATTGGAACTCTTCCACCATGGAAAGGGCTATGGTTTGTCTTCACTGGTATAGACACTTACTCCGGATATGGGTTTGCCTATCCTGCATGCAGTGCTTCTACCAAGACTACCATCCGTGGACTGACAGAATGCCTTATCCAGCGTCATGGTATGCCATACAGTATTGCCTCTTACCAAGGCACTCACTTTACAGCTAAAGAAGGGCAGCAGTGGACTCAGGCTCATGGAATTCACTGATCTTACCATGTTCCCCATCATCCCGAAGCAGCTGGATAGGTAGAATGGCCTTTTGAAGTCACAATCACAACGGCAACTAGGTGAGGATACTTTGCAAGACTGGGCAGAGTTCTCTGGAAAGCCATGGATGCTCTGAATCAGCATCCAGTATACGGTACTGTTTCTCCCATAGCCAGGATTCACAGGACCAGAAATCAAGGGGTGGAAGTGGAAGTGGCACCACTCACCATCACTCCTAGTGACCCACTAGCAAACTTTTTGCTATTTGCTAGTTGGACTAACCACAGCCTCTTGAAAGTATGGGAGCATCCCAGAAAGGAGAGAGCTGCAGATCCAAATTCTGTTGATACTCTTTGTCTAAATCTCTAGTTGAGCACTGAACCACATGTATGGGACAGACTCCAAGCAGCTCGACCTGGAATAAAACAACGGAAATGAAATTTGAGCTGCTGTCCAAGGGACTGGGTTTGCAGTCTCAGTTCCATCAAGTCAATTGTCTGTTACCACAGACACACACACACACCCCCACACACACCCCCCCCACACACACACACCCACACCACACACACACACACATACACACACATACACACACATCAATGCTCTACTCCAAACTGTCACAATGTTCAGGATACAATTCAAAATTACTGAATATAAAAAGAAAAAATTGTTATACATTCTCCATCCTACTGGAAATTGACCCCTGATAGGACCCAGATTGATGAAATAGCAAACAAGGATTTTAAAACAACTATTATAATTGCTGCTGTAAAGGAAAATACACTTTTCTTTTTTGAGACAGTCTCGCTCTGTTGCCCAGGCTGGAATACAGTGAGACCATCTCAGCTCACTGTAGGCTTTGCCTCCCAGACTCAAGAGATCCTCCCACCTCAGCCTCACAAGTAGCTGGGACTATAGGTGCACACCACCGCACCTGGCTAATTTTTGTATTTTTTGTTTTCTTTTTGGTACAGACAGGGTTTCACTATGTTGCCCAGACTGGTCTCGAACTCCTGGACTCAAGTGATCCACCCACCTCTGCCTCCCAAAGTGCTGGGATTATAGGTGTGAGCCACTGCACCCAGCCAAAAATACACTTTTAACAAGATTTTTAAATCGCAACAGATAATGAGAAACTTTTTTTTTTTGAGACAGGGTCTCACTCTGCTGCCCAGGCTGGAGTGCAGTGGCACAATCATGGCTGACTGCAGCCTTGACCTCCCAGCTACGGTGGTTCTCCCACCTCAGCCTCCGTAGTAACTGGGACTACAGGCTCACACCAGCATGCCCAGCTAACTCTTGTATTTTTTGTAGAGTTGAGGGTTCTCCATGTTGCCTGGTCTGGTCTTGAACACTTGGCCTCAAGCAATCCTCCTGCCTCAGCCTTCCAAAATACTGGAGTTACAGGCATGAGCCACAATGCCTGGCCAGAAACTGTATTTTTAAATGGAAATTTTAGAACTGAAAATTAGAATATCTTAAATATAAAGTTAACTGAGTAAGCCTAACAGAAGAGTGGAGATGACAATTAACTCAGTTAACTTGAAGATACATCAATAGAATTTATCCAACCTAAAAAAGAAAGGATGGGGGAAACAAGAATAGCCTCGGGACCTGTGCAACAATATCAAAAAGCCTGTAAAATGTGTAGTCGAAATTACAAAAAGAGAGGAGAGAAGAAATGGGGCAGGAATAAGTATTTGAAGAACTACTGCCTGGAATTTCTGTATTAATAAGACACAAATTTACATATTTAAGAAGTTTCAGCCGGGCGCAGTGGCGCAAGCCTGTAATACCAGCACTTTGGGAGGCCGAGACGGGCGGATCACGAGGTCAGGAGATCGAGACCATCCTGGCTAACATGGTGAAACCCCGTCTCTACTAAAAAATACAAAAAACTAGCCAGGCGAGGTGGCGGGTGCCTGTAGTCCCAGCTACTCCGGAGGCTGAGGCAGGAGAATGGCGTAAACCCGGGAGGCGGAGCTTGCAGTGAGCTGAGATCCGGCCACTGCACTCCAGCCCAGGCGACAGAGCGAGACTCTGTCTCAAAAAAAAAAAAAAAAAAAAATTTCATTATCCCCAACTTGGATAAACTCAAACAAACCACGTGTAGGTACATCATAGTCAAGTTGCTGGAAAGCAAATCTAAAAAGAAAATTCCTAAAGGTAACTGTACAAAAACACATTTCAAGGCCAGGTGCGGGGACTCACGCCTGTAATCCCAGCACTTCGGGAGGCCAAGGTGGGCCCATCACTTGAGACCAGGAGTTTGAAACCAGCCTGGCCAACATGGCAAAACTCCATCTCTACAAAAACACAAAACTTAGCCGAGCGTGGTGGTGCATGCCTGTAGTCCAGCTGTCAGGAGACTGAGAGGCAGGAGAATCACTTGAACCTGAGGCAGAGGTTTAAGTGAGTTAAGATCATGCCACTACTCCAGCTGAGGCAACAGAGTGAAACTCTATCTGGAGAAGAGAAAAAAATTTTTTTCAGGCAGGGGAACAAAGAAATTAAAACTGATGACTTCTCATCCAAAACTATGGAAACCAGAAGAGAGTGGAAGAACATCTTTAAAGTATTGAAGTAAAACTTTTCAACCCATTTGTAGATTGTCAAACTGTCTTTCAAGAATGAGGGTAAATAGGCCGGGCGCAGTGGCTCATGCCTGTAATCCCAGCACTTTGGGAGGCCAAGGCAGGTGGATCACGAGGTCAGGAGATCAAGACCATCCTGGCTAACATGGCGAAACCCCGTCTGTACTTAAAATACAAAAAATTAGCTGGGCATGGTGGTGGGCACCTGTAGTCCCAGCTACTCGGGAGGCTGAGGCAGGAGAATGGTGTGAACCTGGGAGGCAGAGGTTCCCATGAGCTGAGATCACGCCACTGTACTCCAGCCTGGGTGACAGAGTAAGACGCCATCTCAAAAGAAAAAAAAAAGAGAATGAGGGTAAATAAGACATTTTCATATTTAAAAAATTAACATAATTCATCACCACCGGATCTGTATTATAAGAATTGCTGGCTGGGTGCAGTGGCTCATGCCTGTAATCCCAGCACTTTGGGAGACCGAGGCGGGCGGATCACAGGTCAGGAGATTGAGATCATCCTGGCTAACATGGTGAAACCCCGTGTCTACTAAAGACACAAAAAAGTAGCCAGGCATGGTAGCAGGCACCTGTAGTCCCAGCTACTCGGGAGCCTGAGGCAGGAGAATGGTGTGAACCCAGGAGATGGAGTTTGCAGTGAGCCGAGATCGTGTGACTGCTCTCCAGCCTGGGCCACAGAGCAATACTGTGTCTCAAAAAAATAAAAAAGAAAAGAATTGCTGAAGAAAATTTTCAGGCTGAAGGAAAATGATCCCAGATGGAAATTTGATCATCAGGAAAGAATAAAAGCATTAGAAATGGTAAATAGTAGATTAAATTTTAAAAGACAATTTTCCTCTTAATTTAAAATATGTATGTCAGTATAAAGGAAAAATTATAACATTGAACTGCGGCATTTTGACTCTGTAGATGGAACACACTCAACTGTACCAAAAAATGAACCTATGATACTGGAAGCTTTCTACATTTTATATGAAGCGGTACAATATTAAAGAAGACTATTACAAATTAAAAGTGTGTATTTTTTTTTTAAATGGAGTCTCGCTCTGTTGCCCAAGCTGGAGTGCAGAGGCACGATCTCAGCTCACTGCAAGCTCCACCTCCCGGGTTCACGCCATTCTCCTGCCTCAGCCTCCCAAGTAGCTGGGACTACAGACGCCCGCCACTGTGCCTGGCTAGTTTTTGGTATTTTTAGTAGAGACGGGGTTTCACCGTGTTAGCCAGGCTGGTCTCGATCTCCTGACCTTGTGATCCACCTGCCTCGGCTTCCCAACGTGCTGGGATTACAAGCATGAGCCATCATGCCTGGCCAAGAATATGTATTATAATCCTTAAAGCAACCACTAGAAAAATAACCAAAGAGGTATACATAAAAATCCAACAGATAAACTAAAATAGAATGCTAAAAATGTTCAAATAATCCCAAAAAAGCAGAAAAGGAGGAAATTTTAGAAGGAATGAACATAAGACAAATAATAAAATGATAGACCTAAATCCCACCAATTAATCATATTAGATTTTTTTTTTTTTTTTTTTTTTTTTTTTCTTTTTTTTTTTTTGAGATGAATCTTCATTTTCTCGTCTCCCAGCTGAGTGCAGTGGTGTGATCTCGCTTACTCGCATGGCCTCCGCCCTCCCAGTTTCAAGTGGTATCTTCTACCTCAGCCCTCCTGAGTTAAAAGCTGGGATTATGAGGCGCCCACCACCGATGCTCAGCTAATTTTTATACTTTTTTTTTTTTTTTTTTTTGAAACGGATCTCACCGTATGTGCCAGCAGGCTGGAGGCAGTGGCGCAATCTTGGCTCACTGCAAGCTCCGCCTCCCGGGTTTATGCCCATTTCTCCTGCCTCACGCCTCCCGAGTAGCTGGGACTACAGTGCCCGCCACCCTCGCCACAGCCTAATTTTTTTTGTATTTTTTATGTATGAGAAGGGTTTCACCCGTGTTCGCAGGATGAGTCTCGATCTCCTGACCCTCGGTGATCTGCCCATCTCGGCCTATCCCAAAGTGCTGGAATTACAGGCTTGAGCTCACCTGCGCCCTGGCCTAATTTTTATACTTTTAGTAGAGACAGGGTTTCACCATGTTGTCCGGGCTGGTCTTGAACTTACGATCTCAGGTGATCCACCCAGGTGATCTGCCCACCTTGGCTTCCCAAAGTGCTGGGATTACAGGCATGAGTCACCATGCCAGGCCTTAATCATCATATTAGATTTAAATTCATTAAGCACATTCAATTAAAAGTATAGAGAGACAAGACTACAGCTTTCAAGAGAGATGCTTTAGAAAAGATATGGTATGCAAACAGTAAGCCTAGCAAGGCTAGGTGGCTATGTTAACATCAAATAAAATAAATTTCACAAAGAACCTTCTCAGAGATAAAAAGAGGCACTGCTTAATGATAAAATGGTTAACTCATAAGAAGAAAGAAATCATAAATTGATATGTGCCTCAAAACAGTTTCAAGGCCAGGCATGGTGGCTTAAGCCTGTAATCTCAGTGCTTTGGGAGGCTAAGGTGGGAGAGCCACTTGAGGCCGGGAGTTTGAGACCATCCTGGGCAACATAGTGAGACCCCAATCTCTACAAAGAGTTTAAAAATTAACTGGGCATGGTGGCACACACTTGTAGTCCTAGCTACTTGGGAGACTGAGGTGGGAGGATCATTTAAGCGCAGGAGTGTGGGATTAGAGTGAACTATAATTGTTCAGGCAGGGGAACAAAGAATTAAAACTCATGACTTTTCATCAGAAACTATGGAAACCAGAGAGGGTGGAACAACATCTTTAAAATATTGAAATAAAGCTTTCCAACCCATTTGTAGACTGTCAAATAACAGGCAAAACTTTTAGAATAAAACATGTATATAATCTTAGGGCAAAATTTTTCTCAAAAGCACAAAAAGTACTAAACCTGGCCAGGCACTGTGGCTCATGCCAGTAATCCTAGCTCTCTGGGAGGCTGAGATGGGAGGATCACTTGAGGCCAGGAGTTTGAGACCATCCTGAGCAGCATAGTGAGACTTCATCTCTACTAAAAATTTTAAAAATTATGCACGGTGGCTCATGCCTGTAATCCCAGCACTTTGGGAGGCCAAGGTGGGGGGATCACAAGGTGAGATCGAGATCATCCTGGCTAACACAGTGAAACCCCATCTCTACTAAAAAAAAAAAAAAAAAAAAAAAATTGCCGGGCGTGGTGGTGGGCGCTTGTAGTCCCAGCTACTCGGTGACTGAGGCAGGAGAATGGCATGAACCCAGGAGGCAGAGTTTGCACTGAGCCAAGATCGTGCCACTGCACTCCAGCCTGGGTGACAGAGTGAGACTCCATCTCAAAAAAAAAAAAAAAAAAAAAAAGCCAAGCATGGGGCAGACACTTGTAGTCCCAGCTACACAGAAGGCTGAGGTGGGAGGATCACTTGAGACCAGGAGTTCAGGGCTGCAGTGATGTATGATTGCACCACTGCACTCCAGCCTAGGCAACAGAGTGAGACCGTGTCCCATCCCCACAAAAAAGTGCTAAACCCCATAAAGGAAAAAAAAGTGATAAATTGTGTGATGTTAAGAAGTTTTCATGGGCTGAATGCAATGGTTCACACTTGCAATCCCAGCACTTTGGAAGGCCAAGGCAGGTAGATCACTTGAGCTCAGGAGTTTGAGACTGGCCTGAGCAACATGGCAAAACCCCATCTCTACAAAAAGTACAAAATTAGTTGGGCATTGTGCATGTGCCTGTAGTCCCTGCTACTCAGGAGGCTGACGTAGGAGGATTGCTTGAGCCCAGGAGGTCAAGGCTGCAGTGAGCCATGGCATGACAACTCCAGCCTGGGTGACAAAGTGAGACCTTGTCTCAAAAAAGTAAAATAAAAAGAAAGAAAGAAAGAAAAGAACCTGTCATCAAAACCATTACAAGTATAGAAAGGCTTTGGGAGGCCGAGACGGGCGGATCACGAGGTCAGGAGATCGAGACCATCCTGGCTAACATGGTGAAACCCCGTCTCTACTAAAAATACAAAAAACTAGCCGGGCGAGGTGGCGGGCGCCTGTAGTCCCAGCTACTCAGGAGGCTGAGGCAGGAGAATGGCGTAAACCCGGGAGGCGGAGCTTGCAGTGAGCTGAAATCCAGCCACTGCACTCCAGCCTGGGCGACAGAGCAAGACTCCGTCTCAAAAAAAAAAAAAAAAAAAAAAAAAGAATGGAAAGGCAGCTGACAGAATGGGGAAGACATATACACTATACAAAAATAAGCGAAAGACTGGAACAGGCACTTCACAAAGAGGATGGCCAGATGGCCAGCAGGGGTGTAAAAAGATGCTCAACCTCATTAGTCATCAGGAGAATTTGAATTAAAACCACTGCAGACCCACCAGCACAGCCAAAATTAAAAGAACTGACAACACCTAGTGTTGATAAGGAGCATTTACTGAGGAGACAGGAGTCAGTCCAGCCACTCCTGAAATTTCTTGACCATTTCCACTAAAGTTGTATAACTGCTCAGCATCTGGCTCAGCAACTCTACTCCATATGCACCCAGAAGAAATGAGTCCCTCTGTGCCCCAAGAGAAGTACTTAGACATCCCAGCAGCATGTTGATACTCAAAACGGGAGCAACCAAAATTTCCATCAACAGTAAAATGGAGAAATAAATGGCAATCTGTTCATATAACAGCATTAGATGGGTGTTGTATTAGTTCATGCTCACATTTCCATAAGGAAATACCCAAGACTGGGTATTTTTTTTTTTTTTTTTTTTTTTTTTTTTTTCTTTTGAGACGGAGTCTCATTCTGTCGGCCAGGCTGGAGTGCAGTGGCGCGATCTCGGCTCACTGCAAGCTCCGCCTCCTGGGTTTACGCCATTCTCCTGCCTCAGCCTCCCGAGTAGCTGGGACTACAGGCGCCCCCACCTCGCCCGGCTAGTTTTTTGTATTTTTTAGTAGAGACGGGGTTTCACCATGTTAGCCAGGAGGGTCTCAATCTCCTGACCTCGTGATCCGCCTGTCTCGGCCTCCCAAAGTGCTGGGATTACAGGCTTGAGCCACCACGCCCAGCCTTTATTTTATTTTATTATTTTTTAAGATGGAATCTCACTCTTGTTGCCCAGGCTGGAGTGCAGTGGCATGATCTTGGCTCACTGCAACCTTTGCCTCCCAGGTTCAAGCAATTCTCCTGCCTCAGCCTCCTGAGTATCTGGGATTACAGGCGTGCACCACCACACCCGGCTAATTTTTCTATTTTAGTAGAGACAGGGTTTCACCATGTTAGCGAAGCTGGTCTCAAACTCCTGACCTCAGGTGATCCGCCTGCCTCAGCCTCCCAAAGTGCTGGGATTACGGGTGTGAGCCACCTCACCAGGCCAACTGGGTAATTTATAAAGGAAAGAGGTTGAATTGACTCACAGTTGAGCATGGCTGGAGAGGCCTCAGGAAACTTACAGTCATGGTAGAAGGCAAAGGAGAGAAGCAGGCACCTTCTTCACAGGGCAGCAGGACGACCGAGTGAGTGCAAGCAGGGGAAATACCAGATGCTTACGAAGCCATCGGATCTTCTGAGATTCACTCATTGTCACAAGAACAGCATGGGGGAACCCCCCACCATGATCCAGTTACCTCCACCTGGTCCCACTCTTGATACGTGGGGATTATGGGGATTACAATTCAAGACGAGATTGTGGGCTGGGCGCGGTGGCTCACGCCTGTAATCCCAGCACTTTGGGAAGCCAAGACGGGCGGATCACGAAGTCAGGAGATCGAGACCATCCTGGCTAACACAGTGAA
>NW_016807321.1:139949-146613 GCF_001698545.2 Rhinopithecus bieti
CCCCCCCCCTCTCTCTCCTTCCTCTCTCCCCTTTCTCTCTTCCTCTCCTCTGTCTCTCTGTCTCACTCTTTCTCTCTCTTTCTCTCTCTCCCTCTCTCTCCCCCCTTCTCCCTCTCTCTCTCCTCCCTCCCCCTCTCTTTCTCTCTCTCTGCCTCTCTTTCTCTCTCCCTCCCTCTGTTCCCTCCTCTTTCTCCTTCTCTCTCCCTCTCTCTCTCTCTCCCCACCTCCCTCTCCCTTTCCCTCTCCCTCTCTCTTCCCCCCCCTCTTCCGGATTGAAACACCTTTCCTCTCTCTCTCTCTCCCCACCTCCCTCTCCCTTTCCCTCTCCCTCTCCCTCTCTCTTCCCCCCCCTCTTCCGGATTGAAACACCTTTCCTCTGCCTGCCCTTGGACATCAGACTCCAAGTCCTTTAGCTTTGGGATCTGGGACTTGTAGTGGGGCCTCACAGGGCTCCTGGGCCTTTGGCCTCGGATTGGCCACTGCACCGTCCCTGGGTCCAAGGCCTCTGGGCTTGAACTGAACCCGCTGCAGCCTCCCTGGTTCTCCAGCTTGCAGACCCCTTGACCTCTATGAGACAATTGCCCTATCAAACCCCTCGCCTCTCCACGGCTCTGTCGCTCTGGAGAACCCTGGCTGAAGCACTCCTGGAAGCAGAGAGGAGAATGGTGGGCACCAGAGGGCAGGCGGGAAAGGGAGACCTCCCTCAAAGGACATGAAGTCTCCACCGGACAGCAGTGAGTCCTGCCAATCTGCAGTACGGGCAGCGGGGCAACTCGAGTGAGTAATAATACATTGCAGACCCAAACTGCCAAAAGGTGGGCTTAACGTTTTCTCACTACAGAGACAGGATAAGTTTGTGAGGTGATGGATGTTTGAATTAGCCCGATTTGATCATCCGCCATGTATACATGTCTGAAAACATCACATCGTACCCTGTAAATATGTACAATTGTTTGTCAATAAAAAAATCTTTGAAAATATGGTTAAGATGATAGATTTTATGTCATATGTATTTTATCATAATAAAAAAAAATCAGAAAATAAATAAATAAGTGCTAAGCGAAATAAGCAAGTCATAAAAAGACAGAGACTGCATGATGCCACTTAAATAAGAAAAATCTAAAGTAGTCAAATTGACAAGGCCGGGCGCCGTGCCTCATGCCTGCAATCCCAGCACTTTGGGAGGCTGAAGTGGGTGGATCCCTTGAGCCCAGGAGTTGGAGACCTGCCATGGGCAACATGGTGAAACTCCATCTCTGCAAAAAATAGAAAATTAGCCAGGCATGGTGGCACCTGCTTGTGGTCCCAGCTATTCGGGAGGATGAGGCAGGAGAATCACTTGAGCCCAGGGAGGTCGAGGCTGCAGTGAGTTGAGATTGCACCACTGCACTCCAGCCTGGGTGACAGCGTGAGACTCTGTCTCAAAGAAAATAATAAAAATTTAAAAATTAAAATTGTCAAATTTACAGAAACAGAAAGTAGAATGCAGTTATCAGGGACTGGGGAGAGGGAAAAGTGGGGAGCTGTTTTTTAATGAACATAAAGTTACAGTTTTTGAAGATTGTCTATCTGTAGATAAAGATATTGACAAAGATATCAGTAAAGATATTGACATAAATACAGGTATTGATCTAGATAAAGATATTGATCTAGATACAGATATTGATATAGATATAGGTATTGATCTAGATATAGGTATCTCCAAGTCCTGACAGCATGGTTCCTGCGAATGTGGCCTTATTTGGAAATAGGGTCTCCAGATGTAAAAAGGATGTTGAGATAAGATCATCCCGGACTAGAGTAGGCCCTAAATCCAGTGGCTGGAGTTCTTCTAAGAGGAGGCTGGGGGAGATTTGACACAGAAATACACAGCGGGAGCATCATGCAGACGGAGGCAGGGGCAGGTGCTGCTGCCCCCCAGCCAAGGAGCACCCAGGGTTGCTGAAGGCACCGGAAGCTGGGAGAGCCTGGGCTAGATTCTCCTCAGAGCCTCCAGAAGGAGCTGACACCCTGATATTGGACTTCCAGCCTCCAGAACTGTGAGAGATGAATGTCTGCTGTTTTAAGTCACCAGCTTGTGGTGATTTGTCACAGCAGCCCTAGATCACGCCAAAGGCTCCTCGTTCAAATGTCACGGAGGATTTCAAGGCAGGGGCAGCAGATGCAGACCCTTCCCATACGAAGCCTGGTGACTTTGAGGGGCTGAGTCCGGGAGGCCTGCCAGCAGCCCTGTGTTGGACTTGAGTCAGCCTGCAGAATTCTCAGGGTCTCAAGAGATGTGTGCAGGTTCACAGGGGAGAAGGAAGCCTGGACTGAGGGTGACTGAGGAACTGCACAGGGGACACTCCGGGGTAGAGCTAGGCTGAAGAGGAGACACACTCCCCGCCCATTCCCTGCTGGACGGTCGGACGTTTTTCTTCTACCCTATGCACGTGTTACTTTTTTTTTTATTTTTTTGAGATGGAGTCTTGCTCTGTCGCCCAGGCTGGAGTGCAGTGGTGCGATCTCGGCTCACTGCAAGCTCCGCCTCCCAGGTTCATGCCATTCTCCTGTCTCAGCCTCCCAAGTTAGCTAATTTTTTGTGTTTTTAGTAGAGACGCCCGCCACCATGCCAGGCTAATTTTTGTGTTTTTAGTAGAAACGGGGTTTCACTGTGTTAGCCAGGATGGTCTTGATCTCCTGACCTCATGATCCACCCACCTCGGCCTCCCAAAATGCTGGGAAGGGGTGAGACACCGCGCCTGGCTGTGTTACTTTTTCTTTATTTTTTTATTTTTTTTAGATGGAGTCTCGTTCTGTCGCCCAGGCTGGAGTGCAGTGGCCAGATCTCAGCTCACTGCAAGCTCCGCCTCCCGGGTTCACGCCATTCTCCTGCCTCAGCCTCCTGAGTAGCTGGGACTACAGGCGCCACCACCTCGCCCGGCTAGGTTTTGTATTTTTTAGTAGAGACGGGGTTTCACCGTGTTAGCCAGGATGGTCTCGATCTCCTGACCTCGTGATCCGCCCGTCTCGGCCTCCCAAAGTGCTGGGATTACAGGCATGAGCCACCGCACCCGGCCTGTGTTACTTTTTCAATGATGTTTTTAAAACCTCGTTTAAACAGCTTGGTTCTCTGCTGTGAAGGAGTCTTTGGACAAGCAGGGAGGCTCCCAGGAAGTCAGCATTTGGATGATGTTTTGATGTTTTGCCAGGAGAAGATGGTCTTGTGTGATTTATGTCATCGAAATGATGTAACATAAAAAGACAGGCCAGGCCGGTCACGGTGTCTCAAACCTGTAATCCCAGCACTTTGGGAGGCCGAGACGGGCGGATCACGAGGTCAGGAGATCGAGAGCATCCTGGCTAACACGGTGAAACCCCGTCTCTACTAAAAAAATACAAAAAACTAGCCGGGCGAGGTGGCGGGCGCCTGTAGTCCCAGCTACTCAGGAGGCTGAGGCAGGAGAATGGCGTGAACCCGGGAGGCGGAGCTTGCAGTGAGCTGAGATCCGGCCACTGCACTCCAGCCCGGGCGACAGAGCAAGACTCCGTCTCAAAAAAAAAAAAAAAAACGGAAAATAAAAAAATGCTGTTAATGAAGTTTGAACATTGGTGGCAGAAAGGCTCTGCGTCTTAAGATCAAGCGACTGCTGAGTTTCAAACTTCACACTCCTCCAACTTCCTGCACCACCACAAAACCCTCTCTCCTGACCCTCCACCTTGGTGCCCACTCATCTGAGAAGGGAGAGGTTGTCAAACACCCTGGCCCTCTGCTCCCACCATGATGAGTGGATCTGCATCTAGTCTGTCCTTGCCTTCTTTCTGCCTGTTAGGACGGAGGAGGTGACCTTCTGTCCACCCATGGGATCCCTTGAGGGTGACATGGAAGCTGGGCACACAGAAAGACTGGGTCACACAGAGGCGAGGGCCTGGGGTTTCTCAGAGGCTGGACAGGCTTCCAGGGAGCAGAAATCAACCATCCTCACGGGGCCCTACCCGGATCCCTGAACCACAGAAACGGGGAGAGGATAAAATGGTTGCTGTCTTACCTGCTAAGTTTGGGGTGAGTGGCTTGTGTCAGTAGATAACAGGCACCCCTTACTCTCTAACAACAACACCTCTGTATCCACTTCTAGCCCTTGGGATTTACAAAGGAAGCTCAGTATTAATCACTGCCTGCTAGGCACAGAGAGCCTTGGGACGGGAACCCCTCAGGTTCCCGCATAAAAGTGCTTTAGGAGTCTCTGAGACCATCGGCTCATCCATTAGGGAGCGGAGGCTCAGAGCTCCTGAAGGCAGTAAAACCTGGGTAGGCACAGCAGCCAGTTCTTGCCTCAAGGAGGAAGGAGAGACACAGTCCTTGGGACCCCAGCCCAGCCGAGGTCGGGCTAAGGGCAGCAGCCGCATCCCTTCCAAGAATCTGGGGGTCTTTAAAGAACAATTGAGGATGCTACATTGGGTGGGGAGCTCACAGGCTGCAAAGGAAACAGACCTGAATGAACAACGCAACAGCTGTGTCCATTGCAACTCAGGCTGCGGCAGACACCTGAGGACCATCCAAGCCTGCTGAGACCAGGGGCGGAGCCTGGCTCACTGCACCAGGACAAGCTGCTCTTGCCCAGCTTGCCCTGCTGGTTTGCACCAGCCCCACGAGGGGAAGAGGGGAGACGCAAAACACATTCACGCACACGTCTGCTCCCAAGCACTCGCTCTCACACTCATCTACACACGCACCTACACACGCTTCTGTACACTCACCCACACACGCTCCTGTACACTCACCGGCACACACAATCACATGTGCTCTTGTACACTCACCTGCACATGCACTCACATGCGCTCCTGTACACTCACCTGTACGCACACACTCCTGTACACTCACCTGTACACATGCACACACACTCTTGTACACTCACCGGCACACAATCACACACGCTTCTGTACACTCACCTGCATGCATGCACATGCGCTCCTGTACACTCACCTGTACACACACACATGCTTCTGTACACTCACTGGCACACACAATCACACACACTCCTGTACACTCACCTGCACACACACGCTCCTGTATACTCACCTGCACACATACACACACGCTCCTGTATACTCACCTGCATGCACACACGCTCCTGTACACTCACCTGCACACATACACACACACTCGTGTACACTCACCTGCACACACACACTCCTGTACACTCACCTGCACACACACACACACTCCTGTACACTCACCTGCACACACGCTCCTGTACACTCATCTGCACACACACACACATCTGTACACTCACCTGCACACATACACACACACTCCTGTACACTCACCTGCACACACGCTCCTGTACACTCACCTGCACACACACACACATCTGTACACTCACCTGCACACATACACACTCGTGTACACTCACCTGCACACACACACACATCTGTACACTCACCTGCACACATACACGCTCCTGTACACTCACCTGCATGCACACAGGCTCCTGTACACTCACTTGCACACACACTCACACATGCTCCTGTACACTCACCTGCATGCACACACACGCACTCCTGTACACTCACCTGTGCTCCTGTATACTCAGTTGCACACACACACACATGCTCCTGTATGACTGTGACTGTATATATGAGCTATATGTACATGTGTGTACACATGCACACACACATACAGTCATGCACCCACATAATGACGTTTGGGGCAACAACAGACTGCGTATATAATAGTTGTCCCATAAGATTACAGTGGAGCTGAGAAATTCCTTTCTCCAAGTGACATCATAGCCGTCCCAGGGCAATGCATGACTCATGTTTGTAGTGACGTGGCTGTAAATAAACAAACCTAATGACTCATGTTTGCGGTGAGGTGGCTGTAAACAAACCTGCGTTGCCACTTATGTAGAAGTCTAGCATATATAATTATGCACAGTACATAATTATTGGTAATGATAATAAACGACTATGTTACTGGTTTATATGTTTGCTATGCTATAATTTTTATTTTTTGTTGTATTTTATTTTATTTATTTTTTTGAAACAGGGTCTCACTGTGTTGCCCAGGCTGGAGTGGAGTGGCACGATCTTGGCTCACTGAAACCTCTGTCTCCTGACTTCAAGTCATTCTCCTGCCTCAGCCTTCCGAGTAGCTGGGATTACAGGTCCGCACCACCACGCCTGCCTAATTTTTGTATTTTTAGTAGAGACGGGGTTTCACCACGTTGACCAGGCTAGTCTCAACCTCCTGACCTCAAGTGATCCACCTGCCTCGGCCTTCCAGAGTGCTGGATTACAGGCGTGAGCTACTGTGCCAGCCTATTTTATTGTATTTTTGAGACAGGGTCTTACTCCGTCACCTAGGGTGGAGTGCAGTGGTGTGATCACAGCTCACTGCAGCCTCATACTCCTGGGCTCAAGAGATCCTTCCACCTCAGCCTCCCAGGTAGCTGGGACTACAGGTATGTGCCACCATGCCTGGCTAATTTTTTTTCTGTCTTGTAGAGACAGGGTTTCACTATGTTGCCCAGGCTGATCTCAAACTCCTGGGCTTAAGCAATCCTCCCACCTCGTCCTCCTTAAGTGCTGGGATTATAGGTTTGAGCCACTGCGTCCAGCCTTTATTGTTATTTTAGAGTGTACTCCTTTTTTTTTTTTTTTTTTTTTTTTTTTTTTTTTTTTT
>NW_016807321.1:149204-164071 GCF_001698545.2 Rhinopithecus bieti
TGTTTTTTTTTTTTTTTTTTTGAGACAGAGTCTCACTCTGTTGCCCGGGCTGGAGTGCAGCGGCATGATCTCGGCTCACTGCAAGCTCTGTCTCCCAGATTCACGCCATTCTCCTGCTTCTGCCTGTCGAGTAGCTGGGACTACAGGCACCCACCACCACACCTGGCTAATTTTTTGTATTTTTAGTAGAGATGGGGTTTCACCATGTTAGCCAGGATGGTCTCGATCTCCTGACCTCGTGATCCGCCCACCTCGGCCTCCCAAAGTGCTGGGATTACAGGTGTGAGCCACCGCACCTGGCTCAGGTCTTTTCTTATTGCTAAGCCACCAGTCCCATTCCTGTGATCACTCAGTAATCCACTAACTCATTAACTAATTCATGAATGAATTAATCCATTCTGAGGGCAAAGCCCCCATGACACAATCCCCTTTTAAAGGCCACATCACTCAATATTACCACCGGGGGATCGAGCTTCTGTGTGGGTTTGGAGGGGACAAGCATTTGAGCCGCAGCACGTGCCTGGAGTGCTCAGTGCAGCAGCATGCTGGCTGTGCAGGTTGATAGGCTAGGAGCAATAGGCTCTACCATACAGCCTATGCGGGTAGTAGGTTCTACCGTGTAGGTTTGTGTAAGCACACTCCATGATGTTTGCACAAGGACAAAGTTGCCTAACGACACATTTCTCAGGACATAGCCCCATCATTAAGTGACACATGATTGTATATGTATATACCTCCTATTGGCACCATTTCGCTGGAAAATCCTGATTAACACAGAAGGTGGTACCAAGAAGTGGGCTGCCACTGTAACAGATACCTAAAAACGCAGAAGCAGCATTGGAACTGGGTAACGGGGTAGAGGCTGGAAGAGTTGTGAAGTGCATGCTTGAAGAAACCGAGATTGTCATGAAAGGATTTTAATGGTGGTTCTGGTGAGGGCTCAGAAAAGAAAGAGGAGGCCAGAAAGAAAGCCTCTGTCTACTTAGCGAATATGCAATCAATGACCAGATTGTTGGGAGAAATGTGGACAGTCGGGTCATTCTCATGAGGTCTCAGATGGAAATGAGGAACATGTTATTGGACGATGGAGAAAAGATGATCCTTATTATAAAGAGGCAGAGAAGGTGGCTGAATCGTGCTCATGTTCTAGTGTTACGGGAAAGGTAGAGAACTTGTCAGTGATGAAATGCGGTTTGAGTTGAGAGGATTGCTAAGCAGTGTGAAAGGACTGGCTGGGTTCCTCCTGACTGTTACAGCAAAATGTAAGAAGAGAGAAATGACTGATGAGGGAATTACTAAGCAAAAAGGAACTAGAACTTAAAGATGTGGAAAATGGGCTGGGCGCGGTGGCTCACACCTGTAATCCCAGCACTTCGGGAGGCCGAGGCGGGTGGATCACAAGGAGATCGAGACCATCCTGGCTAACACAGTGAAACCCTGTCTCTACTAAAAATACAAAAAATTAGGGCCGGTGTGCGGTGGCTCAAGCCGTATTCCCAGACTTTGGGGGTCTCTGTATGTATGTGGTGTGTATTCATCATGGTCAGGGAGATTTGGAGGCCATCCTGGCTAAACCGGTGGAAACCCCGTCTCGACTAAGAAGAAATACAAAAAACTAGCCGGCGAGGTGGCTGCCGCCTTGTAGTCCCAGCTACTTGGGAGGCTGAGGCAGGAGAAGTGTAAACCCGGAAGGCGGATGTGCATGTGAGGCGAGACGTTGGTCTCATAGCTACTGGCGACAGGGCATGACTCTCTGTCTATAAAAATAAATATATATATATATATATAAATAAAAATTAGCCGGGCGTGGTGGCCGGTGCCTGTAGTCCCAGCTACTCGGGAGGCTGAGGCCAGAGAAGGGCATGAACCCAGGAGGCGGAGCTTGCCGTGAGCTGAGATCGCGCCACTGCACTCCAGCCTGGGCAGCAGAGCGAGACTGTCTCAAAAAAAAAAAAAAAAAAAAAAACAGATGTGGAAAATGGTCAGCCTATCCATCAGTTTTGCAACAAATGAGAAAGAATATTTGACAAGAAGACTAAGGGTGTGGTCATCAACCAGTGGAAAAGGAGATTTGTGTGCATGTGAACCTCGGACTCTATCAGCCACCCAGTGGGAACACTGCAGCTTAAACTGAAGGGAAAGGAGATGGGAAGGAATGAAGGAATGAGGGAATTGGACTTCTTGGATTTTACGGGTCGGGACCACAGAGCTGCTCCATGCAAACGTGCTCCATTCTTCAAGACAGTGGAAGAAAGACCCCAAAGGGGAATCTGAGCTCATCAGAGCTGCCTCCCCGATTTCAAAAGGGGGCCATCACCTCCCTTTCAGCAAACCAGATAACCTTTGCCCAAAGCCATGGGGGCCTGCCCCTGACCAGCAGAGCCCTGGGGGTGGAACCTCTGCCTGGCAGAGCTGCACGGGTGGGGTTGCCGCCTCAGTGCACCCGGCAGGAGGAGCACAGCGCCCAAGAGGACTATTCTGGCTTGGCGTTTTCCTTGGAGTTTTCTTTGGAGTTTTCCAAGTCTAGGTTTCAACTTGCTTGGATCCATGGCTTCCTTCTTCCCTATGTCTCCCTTTTGGGATGGGAATGTCCATCTTATGCCTGTCCCACCACTTTTGTTTGTTTGTTTGCTCTTGAGACAGAGTCTTGCTCTGTCGCCCAGGCTGAAGTGCAGTGGCATGATCTTGGCTCACTGCAACTTCTACCCCCCGGGTTCAAGCATCTGTCCCTCCTCAGCCTCCCTAGTAGCTGGGATTATCGGCACCCGCCACTATGCCCAGCTAATTTTTGTATTTTTAGTAGAGACGGGGTTCCACCATGTTGCCCAGGCTGGTCTCAAACTCCTGACCTCAAGTGATCTGCCCACCTTGGCCTCCCAAAGTGCTGGGATTACAGGCATGAGCCACCAGGCCCAGCCCCCATCATTGTATTTTGGAAGCACATAACTTGTTTGGTTAAAAGGCCTTGCAGCTGGAGGGGAGTTTTGCCTTGTATGAATTGTTCCCTGAGTCTCACCTGTATCTGACTGAGACGATATTTAGATGAGACTTGGACCTCACACCTTAGAGTAGAACCTGCAGCAAGCCTAAGGCATGCAAAGCTGTTGGGATGGAATGAATGCATTTTGCATGGGAAGAATAGATAAATCTGGGGAGGTTGGGATGGAATGTTTGTGTGTCCCCACAATTCCTATGTTGAAGTCTGATCTCCAGTGTGATGGTATCTGGAGGTGGGGCCTTTGAGAGGTGATCATTATCAGCTGACGCCAAGAGGGACTAGCGCCCTTTGAGAGTCTCCAGAGAGCGAGCCTCTCTGCTCTCTACCATGTGAGGCGACACTGAGAAGCGGAGAAGAGTACAAGCTGGAAGAGGGTGCCCACAAGAACCCAACTGTGCTGGCACCCAGATCTCAAACTTCCAGCCTCCAAAACCGTAAGAAGTAAATTCCTGTTGTTTACAAGCCACCCAGTCTATGGCACTTTGTTATGGCAGCCCATAGAGCTGCCATATGAGAGACCAAGGCAGGTGAGCTAAATGAAGTCTCTCCCTAGGGGAGCCATCGAGAAAGCTTCCTGAGGCTCAGAGTGTCGGTTCTATTCTACCTCTTGGGTGGTGTGTTGGGCCCATGGGTGTGCACTTTCTTCTTATTTTTCTTTAGTTGCATGTGTGATATATACATTCTTTTATACACACACTGATATATGCACTCTTTTATTTTTATTTTTATTTTTTTGAGACGGAGTTTCGCTCTTGTCACCTGGGCTGGAGTACAATGGCACGATCTCGGCTCACTGCAACCTCCACCTCCCGGGTTCAAGTGATCCTCCTGTTTCAACCTCCTGAGTAACTGGGATTACAGGTGGCTGCCACTATGCCCAGTAAATTTTTGTATTTTTAGTAGAGACGGGGTTTCACCATGTTGCCCAGGCTGGTCTTGAACTCCTGACCTCAAGTGATCCACCCACCTCAGCCTCCCAAAGTTCTGGAATTACAGGTGTGAGCCACCGCACCCAGCCTGCACTCCTTTAATTTTAAAAACATTTATTTATTATTTATTTCTTTATTTTGAGATGGAGTCTTGCTCTGTCACCCAGGCTGGAATGCAGTGGCATGATCTTGGCTCACTGCAACCTCTTCCTCCCAGGTTCACACCATTCTCCTGCCTCAGCCTCCCGAGTAGCTGGGACTACAGGCACCTGCCATCGCGCTTGGCTAATTTTTTGTATTTTTAGTAGAGACGGGGGTCTCACCATGTTAGCCAGGATGGTCTCGATCTCCTGACCTGGTGATCTGCCTGCCTCAGCCTCCGAAAGTGCTGGGATTACAGGTGTGAGCCATAGCACCCAGCCTAAAAACATTTAATATTAAACAGTAAAGCAGATGCTCACATGCACAGACTTGCATATGTGCCTGCACCTGCACAGGTGTACACACAGGTGTGCCTCAGCCTCTCTCAGGAGCTCTGCCAGCAGGTGTCAGTGGGACCCAGCCGCCTGCATATTCTGCAAAGATTGTTCAGATGATTCTCACAGCCCCCGAAATTGAGACCTCCTGCTCTACAACAAAAGGTGCTTGTGCTCCCAAATCTTTTCCCTCAGGTTTCCCAAAATGAAGGATAATTGAAACACATCATTTGCTCTTTGCATGAGAAGCCAAAGCGAGTAATGGGCTGTATGAGGCTAGAAGTCATGAAGAGGCTGATGAATGTAATCTCATACATTAAAACCTTTCCCAAATTCATATGAATCTGCATTGTAATGTTCGTTCATTGTAATGTTCGTATTTTATAAAATGCGGTGTGGGGTTCAGAAACAGTTTGCAAAATGAATGTCCTGCCTCAATAAACCAGGCACTTTTTTTTTTTTTTTTTCAGCTTGAAAAACAGGAAAGCCAGAAGCGGTGGCTCACACCTATAATCCCAGCACTTTGGGAGGCCAAGGCAGGTGGATCACCTGAGGTCAGGAGTTCGAGATCAGCCTGGCCAACACAGTAAAACCCTGTCTCCATTAAAAATACGAAAAATTAGCTGGGCATGGCGGTGCATGCCTGTAGTCCCAACTACTCGGGAGGCTGAGTCAGGAAAATCACTTGAACCCAGGAGGCGGTGGTTGCAGTGAGCTGAGATCGCACCACTACACTCAGCCTGGGCGACAAGAGTGAGACTCCGTCTTAAGAAAAGAAAAAAACAGCTCTGGAGCCGAGTTCCCACAAAACAGCACTGTCTGTCTGTTTAGAGCCAGGGCTTCTTGACAAGCCACTTCATTTTCCTGAGTGTCAATGTATTTATCCGTAAAATTAAAATTTACTTCTAATTTTAAAAAAATGGCCTGGGGTGACAACTGCCCCACCCCCTAGGATAGGGCCTGTGCCCCTCAAATCTGCCTGCTCCCCAGCATAACCGCCATCCCTACTAGTGAGTCTATGACCCCTGGGCCTAGGGAGTTAGGGTGACTGTGGGCAGCTCTAGGCCCCTTCTCCCCTCCACTGTACAGGGGCAGCCTCGGAGCCCTTCACTCCTCAGGCCTGGGCTGGTGTCCCTCCGTGACTGCTGTGGGGGCTGGGGACACATGCCACCCTCATGGGGTGGGCACGCCAGCCGGGGAGCCAGAAAGAACATGAGACAAAGATGGGTTGAGTGCAGGGTGGACTCAGGGTGGCAGGAAGGAGCTGCTGGCCGTTTGTGCTGGGTGGCCTCTCCAAGATGAAGTCAGAGCAGAGAAGGCTAAGGCCCAGCCACGTGGGATCTGGAGGAACAGTCTCCAGGCAGGGGCAGTAGATGAGAGGGCACCAAGGCAGGAGTGGCCTCAGGGGACAGCAGGGGGACCCGAGTGGCACCTCAAGGGTGAGGAGCAGGGAGGTGGGCGGTTGGGCAGATCCCCAGGCCTCTCCACGCTTCAGAAGGGATCCCCCCGGCCTTGTGTGCACCAGGTGAGGGGCCAGGGCAGAGGAGGGCCAGGCGGAGGCTCCTCCTGTAACACAAGCAAGGTGACCGCGGCAGGGCCCGGGTGGCTGCAGGTTAGGTGTTATTGGATTCTGCATAGGTGTAGAAAGTCAGGGCATTGAGATTTCCTGGCCCCGGCTGTGAAAGAAAGACGGGGTCGTGGAGAGCTCCAGGGCCTTTGCCTGAGCACTGGTGGTGGGGACCAATGCCACTGGGGCAGGTGGAGACACATCTGCATTCCTGGCATCAGAACAGCAGTCTTTTGCGCACAGCCCCGGGTGGATGGGAACCAGCAGTCCGGGAGCCGTAGGGGCTGCAGCTCAGGGAGAAGCCCCCACGCAGTGAGGATGCACATGGCCAGGCCAGGACTGGGCGCTGAGTTCCAGGAGGAACCCAAGGGAGACCAGAAGTGGGGCCAGCAGAGAGAAGAAACCAGGGGATGTTGGGGAGCCCAGCAGCAGTAGAAGGGGGGACTGCGGCCGAGCTGCCCCTCCCCACCCCAGAGGACAGCTTAAGGGACTTAATCTCTAGGAGGTCATGGGTGACCTTGACCACAACAGCATCAGCTTGTGGCAGAACGGCAGTGATCACGGGGGTGGTTCCTCTGTGGAGTTTGCAGAAAAGGGGAGGTGAGCTTGCCGGGGATAGGGGGTTACAGGAGGGGGATTTAGAGTGGGCAAAATTGCAGGATACCGGGGGGCTACTAGGGATGGCTCTGAAGAGAGGGGAAAGCTGAAGCTCCCAGGAGAGGACTCAGCAGAAGGGAAGGGAGCCCAGGGGGCCAGGGGAGGAGCCATCTGGAAGGAAGGAGACAAGAGATGGGGGGAATGGGAAGGGGAGGAGGGAGATGGGGGGGTAGGGAAAAGGAGAGGGAGGTGGGAGGGGCCCTCGGGAAAGGAGGAAGAGTTAGGTGTTGGGGGAGGCGGGAATGGGGGAGTGGGAGATTCATGGGAGGCAGGAGGGGCTGCCTGTAAGGACTTGGACTCA
This sequence comes from Rhinopithecus bieti, assembly GCF_001698545.2. NCBI lineage: Eukaryota > Metazoa > Chordata > Mammalia > Primates > Cercopithecidae > Rhinopithecus > Rhinopithecus bieti. The sequence goes on from NW_016807321.1 coordinate 156,133, forward strand.
GCCAGGCGCACAAACAGTAACCAAGGAATGATCTCAGGCCCAACTTTTACAACCACTTCAGAACAAAACCAAAGACAGTAAACACAGTGAAGTCATCCAGTGCATGTGAAGGAAAAAAAAATATTGCTTTCCTCGTCCAAACAGTGAATGTTCCTAGCATTTCTGAGAAACTCAGGTCACTGCGGATACCAATCAGGGAGTGCTTCCTGGAAGAGGTGGGAGTACGGGCAGAAATCAGCCAGGTAGAGGGGAGGTGGCTTTCCAGACAGGACCATGGGCTGAGCAAAGGCCCCAGATGGAGGAGGAGGAGGAGTGGACAGGCCAGTGTGGGGAGGGTCTGCATCTGCTGGGATCACATCCGCTCCTTCCTTGGGAGGTCTTCTCATCTTCCTAGAGGGAGCAGCGCCCCCATCCTGCTCCTCCCACCTCCCTGCAGCCTGCACCTGCCCATCAAGAAGCCTTACCCCGTCTTAAGCACACGCTTGGGTGTACGTTGGTGTCTGCCACCGGCCGCAGTTGATCTCTGCCGGCTCCGCGAGGGAGAGCCCTGCTGTGTTCAGCTTTTCATTGTGTTTCCAGACCCAACACAAAGCATAAATATATGAATTAATAATAGAAATGGATGGATGGATGGATGGATGCATGGATGGATGGATGGATAGATGGGCAGATGGATGGGTGAATGAACAGATAGGTGGGTAGGTGGATAGATGGATACATGCATGAATAGAAGGATAAGCGAATTCATGGACAAATGAGTAGATGTGTGACTGGATGCATGGATAGATGCGTGTGTAGCTGAACATCAGTTCAACCCTATTTTCTTAGGACTGGGTTTTTGTCTTTTACACCCCAAAAGACCTTTATCCAAATATCTCTCTCACATTACTTTTCTCTTTCTCTTTGTTCTCTAGAAGTTCTTGCCTGTAACCTTTATTTCTGGACATAATTACAAATAACCTTACACTGTTATTTAAATTCTTCATGTTTCCACATTTAGCTTATAAATAATTCAAGAGGCTAATGCTGCCTTTGAACCACAGACTCACTACCAGAGTGATAAACCAACCGTGTTTGAGCCTCTGTGGACTTGGCAATGTTCTAATCATTAAGATAACGAGGCCAGGCGTGGTGGCTCACACCTGTAATCTCAGCACTTTGGGAGGCCGAGGAGTTCAAGACCAGCCTGGGCAACATAGTGAGACCCCGTCTCTACAAAAATAAAAACATCAGTGGGGCATGGTGGTGGGCGCCTGTAATTCCAGCTACATGGCAGGTTGAGGCAGGAGAATGACTTGAACCCGGGAGGTGGAGGTTGCAGAGAGCCGACATCGCACCACTGCACTCCAGCCTGGGCGACAAAAGTGAACCTCCATCTCAAAAAAATAAATAAATCAGTTGGGCATGGTTGCACATGTCTGCAGTCTCAGCTACTCAGACGACTGAGGCAGGAGGATTGCTTGAGCCCAGGAGGTCGATGCTGCAATGAGCCGTGACCACACCCCTACACTCCAGCCTGGGCTACAGAATGAGATCCTGTCTCAGAAAAAAAAAAAAAAAGAAAAAAGAAAAAAAGACAAAGTGTTCTGCTTGAGCTCTTCTTGGGGACTGGGCCTGCTCTGGGATGCATTCTGCAGAGATGTCCCTGCCTGGTCTTCAGACATAAGGGGCCTCACTCAAACCCTTTGAAGCTCCCCATTGCCTCTTGCCCAGTCTCTCCTTGCCCCACGCATATCCGTGCCCCCACTTTAACCCTCCCAGCCTCATCTCACCCTACGCCACCTGCATCCCTGCCCCTCCAGCCACTCTGGTCTCCTTCTAGCTCCCCAGAGGTGCCATCTTTCCTTGTGCCACAGGACCTTTGCCATGCAGTTTCCTGTCTTTGCCTCATTAACCTCCATGCATTCTTCAATTTGGGGCTCAGCTGTCACTTCCTTGGGGTCCCTGTAGGGTCAGGCCTCACGCACCCTCTCCTTGTCTTCTATGTGCTTGCTTGGCTGCCCATCATTAGTCAGCCAGGTGAGTATCTGGTTTACCTCTCCTTCCCTCTCTCAACTGGATGCTCCATGAGGGCAACCCCAGCCTGGTTTCCCTCATCATGTACCTCCCAGAGTGAGGGGTATCTACAGAGCCCCAGAAGAGGGACTCCTGGGAAGGCAGGCGGGTGCCTGGCTGGACTCTACTGCCATTGGATGCCCTGAGGGGAGAGTGCATCAGGCTGCCCCATGCACCTGCCGGTCCCTACCTGCCTGGGATCAGGGTCAAGTCAACTTCTTACCCTGATTTGGCTTCCAGGAGAGACAGCCCACTGACTCGGGCACAGAAGTAACCAGCACTCCAGGGAGCTCCATCCTGTGGAGTGGCATCTGGGGGGGCACCTGGTTTTGCCATCTGATGAAATCTGGTCATTTAAAAGTATGTTGCATACCAGCCTTGCTCCCGTTCTCACATGCGATGCGTCTCCTCCCAATTCTTTTGTCACTATGACTGGAAACGTCCTGAGGCCTCCCAAGAAGCAGATGCCACTATGCTTCCTGTAAAGCCTGCAGAACCATGAGTTAATTAAACTTCTTTCCTTATAAATGATGCAGTCTTGGTGAGGTGCGGTAGCTCGTGCCTGTAAAGCTGATGAAGACCTAGCCTACCATGTGCTCATAAGAGCCAGCCTCTCACCACAGGAGGCCATCAAGGTCAGGAAGACTCCAGGGAGTCCTGCTATGGGGAGACAGGATCCTTACAGGCTTTCCTGGAAACGCTGGAGCATGCTGGGCCCTCCCCATCCCCATAGCCACACAAGGCCTTACATGTGCTGTTGTGCTGAGTTCCAGGACCCCAGTGAGAGGCCCAGGAGCAAGAGGCAATAACCTAGGTGGGGAAGGAATGGCCAGGGAGGTAGCAGTTGCCTCTACTCAATGGCACATCAGTCCCAACTACCAGTCCCCAACTGAGCAACCCAGAAAGTCACTTTTCTTCTCTGAGCCCCATCTATAAAAAGAGAGGGACTTGGCAATTAAGCAAGAAGACACAATAAAGCCATCTATATTGAAAAGGAAGAAGTAGGCTGGGCACAGTGCTCACGCCTGTAATCCCAGCACTTTGGGAGACCAAGGCGGGCAGATCACCCAAGGTCAGGAGTTCGAGACCAGCCTGACCAACATGGAGAAACCTCATCTTTACTAAAAATACAAAATTAGCCGGGCATGGTGGTGCATGCCTGTAATCCCAGCTACTCAGGAGGCTGAGGCAGGAGAATCACTTGAACCCTGGAGGCAGAGGTTGCAGTGAGTCAAGATCACGCCACTGTACTCCAGCCTGGGCAACAAGACACCAAGAGTGAAACTCCATTTCAAAAAGAAAGAAAAGAAAAGGAAGAAGTAAAGTCATCTCTATTTGCAGATGACATAACCTTGTACATAGAAAATCCTAAGGAAGCCACTGAAAAAATATTAGAACTAGCACTTTGGGAGGTTGAGGTGTGAGGATTTCTTGAGCCTAGGAGTTCAAAACTATCCTGGGCAACATAGCAAGACACCGGCTCTACAAAAAAAAAAATAAAAAATTACCCAGGCATGGTAGCACACGCCTATAGTCCCAGCTACTTGGGAGGCTGAGATAGGAGAATCACCTGAGCCTAGGAGCTCAAGGTTGCAGTGAACTGTGATCACACTACTGCACTCCAGCCTGGGTAACAGAGCCAGACCCTGTCCCAAAATAAATAAATAAATAGTAACTATTAGAGCTAACAAATGAGTACAACAGGGCTGCAGGGTATAAGATCAATATATGAAAATCAATTGTGTTTCTATACAGCAGCAACCAGCAAACCAAAAGTGAGATGAAGAGAAAAATTCCATAATACTTAGGAGTCAACTTAACAAAATAAGTGCAAAACACATATTCTGAAGACTACAATACATTGTTGAAAATTTTTTTAAAGACCTGAAGAAATGGAAAACATCCTATGTTCATGGATTAGAAGCCTGAATATTTTTAAGATGACATTACTGCCCAAATTGGTTTTTATTTGCATTTCCCTGATGCCACTGGTATGGCAGATTCAGCACAATCCTTATCAAATTCCCAATTACCTTCTTTGCAGAAATTGACAAACTGTCCTTAAATTCATACGGAAAGGCAAGTAATCCAGAATAAACAAAGCAATCTTGAAAAAGAAGAACAAAATTACAGAACTCATACTTTCCAATATCAGAACTCACTACAAAGCTACAGTAATCAGGACAGTGTGGTGCTAGAGTAAGGATAGACATATACATCAATGGAATAGAACAGAGAGACCAGAAAGAAACTCTCACATTTATGGGCAACTAGTTTTTGACAGGGGTACCAGGCACATTCAATGGGAAATTTGTTGAAACAGTCTTTTCAACAAATGGTGCCGAGAAAACTGAATATCAACATGCGTGAGAATGAAGTTGAATACTACCTCACGCTATATACAAAAATTAACACGGGCCGGGCGCGGTGGCTCAAGCCTGTAATCCCAGCACTTTGGGAGGCCGAGACGGGCGGATCACGAGGTCAGGAGTTCAAGACCATCCTGGCTAACACGGTGAAACCCCGTCTCTACTAAAAAATACAAAAAACTAGCCGGGCGAGGTGGCGGGTGCCTGTAGTCCCAGCTACTCGGGAGGCTGAGGCAGGAGAATGGCGTAAACCCGGGAGGCGGAGCTTGCCGTGAGCTGAGATCCGGCCACTGCACTCCAGCCTGGGCGACAGAGCAAGAATCCGTCAACAAAAAAAAAAAAAAAAAAAATAACACAAAACTAATTGATATAGCTTGTATATTTGTACCCTGTCCAAATCTCACGTTGTACTTGCTAAACCCCAGCATTGGAGTGGGGACCTCACTGGAGGTGTTTGGGTCCATGGGGGTGGATCTCTTAGGCTTGGTGCTCCAGTCTGGTATGCCACTGCACTCCAGCCTGGGTGACAGGGCAAGACTCTGTCTCAAAAAAAAAAAAAAAAAAAAAAGAAAAAAAAAAAATCACACAGTCTCAGGTATTTATTTATTTATTTTCTTTTTGATACAGAGTCTCGCTCTATTGCCCAGCGGGGAGTGTAGTGGTGCAATCTCAGCTCACTGCAAGCTCCACCTCCTGGGTTCATGCCATTCTCCTGCCTCAGCCTCCCAAGTAGCTGGGACTACAGGCACCTGCCACCACGCCTGGCTAATTTTTTGTATTTTAGTAGAGACAGGGTTTCACCATGTTAGCCAGGATGATCTCAATCTCCTGACCTCGTGATCCACCTGCCTTGGCCTCCCAAAGTGCTGGGATTACAGGCGTGAGCCACAGCGCCCAGCCAGTCTCAGGTATTTCTTTATAGTAATGCAAGAACAGCCTAATACAGAAAATTGTTGCCAAGGAGTGGAACACTGTTATAAAGATACCCGAAAATGTGGAAGTAACTTTGGAACTGGGTAACAGACAGAGGTTGGTAGAGTTTGGAGGGCTCAGAAGAAGACAGGAAGATGAAGGAAGCTTTGAAACCTCTTAGAAACAAGTTAAATGGTTGTGACCAAAATGTTGATAATGGTAAGAACAATGAAGTCCAGGCTGCCAAGGTCTGAGAAGGAAATGAGGAACTTATTGAGAACTGGGGCAAAGGTCACCATTGTTACGCCTTACCAAAAAACTTGGCTGTATTCTGTTCATGCCCCAGGGATCCATGGTAGTTTGAACTTCATAGTGATGATTTAGAGTATCTGCTGGAAGAAGTTTCTAAGCAGCAAAGCATTCAAGAAGTGACTGACTGAGGCCAGGAACGGTGGCTCATGCCTGTAATCCCAGCACTTTGGGAAGCCGAGGCAGGTGGATCACGAGGTCAGGAGATCAAGACCATCCTGGCTAACATGGTGAAACCCCATTTCTACTAAAAATACAAAAAATTAGCCAGGCATCTGTAGTCCCAGCTACTTGGGAGGCTGAGGCAGGAGAATGGCGTGAACCCAGGAGGTGGAGCCTACAGTGAGCTGAGATCGTGCCATTGCACTCCAGCCTGGGTGACAATATGAGACTCTATCTCAGTAAAAAAAAAAAAAAAAAAAAAAAAAAAAAAAAAAAAAAAAAGCTGTAGTGAATTAACACTTTGAGGAAGTATAAGGGAAAGCATGTTTGTATTTTGCAATGTGAGAAGGACATGAGATTTGGATTTGGGAGCGGTCGGGGCCGAATGATACAGTTTGGATATTTGTCCCTGCTCAAATCTCATGTTGAATTGTAATGTCCAGTGTTGGAGGGAAGCCTGGTGGGAAGTGTTTGGGTCATGGGTCCCAAACACCTCCTAATTGGTCCCTCATGGCTGGGTACTGTGTTTGTGACAGTGAGTTCTTGTGAGAGCTGGTCATTTAAAAGTGTGTGACACATCCTCCCCCCTCCCTCCTTCCCTCTGCTCCTATTCTCTCCATGTGATGTGCTTGCTCCCCTTTCTCCTTCCACCATGATTGGAAGCTTCCTGGGGTGTCCCCAGAAGCAGATGCTGCTATGCTTCCTGTAAAACCTACAGAACTGTGAGCCAATTAAACTTGTTTTCTTATAAATTACGGTCTCAGGTATTCCTGTAAAGCAATGTAGGAATGGTCTAATATGTTAATCAAAGACCTAAATGTAAGGGCAAAAACTGTAAAACTCTTAGAAGAAAATAGGCATAGACCTTGGATTAGGCAATGGGTTTTTAGATATGACATCAAACACAAGCAACAAAAGAAAAAATAGATAAGTTGGAGATCATCAAATTAAAAAACGTTTGCTCTTCAACAGATGACATTAGGTCCAGTGTAGTGTTTTGTGCATGTAATGCTGAGGATGGAGGATCACTTGAGCCCAGGAGTTCAAGACTAATCTGGGAAATACAGCAAGACCCTATCTCTATAAAAAAAAAAAAATCCAGGTGCCATGGCACGCACCTGTAGCCCCAGCTACTCAGGAGGCTGAGGCAGGAGGATTGCTTGAGCCCAGGAGATCAAGGTTGCAGTGAACTATGATCGAGCAATACTCTGTCTCAACAACAACAACAAGACGGTTGGGTGTGGTTGTTCATATCTATAATCCCAGCACTTCAGGAGACTGAGACAGGAGGATCACCTGAGGCCAGGGGTTGACAACATAGTGAGATCCCATCTAGCCAGGCATGGTGGCTGGCATGGTGCACATGTCTGTGGTCCTAGCTACTCATGAGACTGAGGTAGGAGGATCCCTTGAGCCCAGGAGGTCGAGGCTGCAGTCAGCTGTGATTGTACCACTACACTCCAGGATGGATGACAGAGCAAGACTTATCTCAAAGAAAAAGAGGCCCTTATTGACTCATGTCTGAAGAATGCAACAAGGGCACAGGTGGATTTAGCCTCCAAATTGCCTCTGGAGGTCTGTCTCTGCCCACTTTGGGGCAACATCCCCCACAACCTACTCCCAGCAGCTCCAGGCTTGCAGCTGCCATTCAGGCAGCCCAAAGAAGGTAGAGGTGGGGAGGGGGGAAGCTCCATCCCTGCAGGGCAGCAAAAGTCCCAGGCCATCCTCCCATTGGCCAGGCTGGGATCACATGACTACATCTGAGCCAATCACAGTCATTTTGTCCATCCTGGGCATGGGGGAGGAGTGAATTCTGCCCTTCCCCCAGCCTTTCAGAAAGTTTTCATATCTCTTGGGGACTGAAGTTTACAACAGGGTCAGGGCTGCTGTAGAATTCCTAGGGCTGGGACAAGGAAGAATGGCAAACCGGAAGTGAAAGATGGCCCTTCTTGCTGTGGGTGTTTAGGGGTCAGGAGGGTATTTGGCCCCAGAACAGACAGCCCCTCATGCCAGCTCCATTGGGGGGATCTGTCATGAGTGCCCCACTTGCCATGAAGGCTGCCAAAGGCCAAGAGCTGCACACACAATGGGCTCCAGAAACTGACATCAGAAATGAAATACTGGGGTGGGGG
>NW_016807321.1:166553-179041 GCF_001698545.2 Rhinopithecus bieti
GGGAGGGGAGCTGTTGGGGAGTGGGGATGATTCATGGATACAAAATATAAATAGATAGAATGAGTAAGATCTAGTTTTTGTTTTTTGTTTTTTGTTTTGAGATGGAGTCTTGCTCTGTTGCCCAGTCTGGAGTGTGATGGTATAGTCTTGGCTCGCTGCAACCTCCACCTCTTGGGTTCAAATGTTTCTCCTGCCTCAGCCTCTTGAGTAGCTGGGATTACAGGCACTGGCCACCACGCCCAGCTAATTTTTGTATTTTTAGTAGAGACAGATTTCACCATGTTGGCCAGGCTGGTGTTGAACTCCTTGCCTCGAGTGATCTGCTTGCCACGGCCTCCCAAAGTGCTGGGATTACAGGAGTAAGCCACCATGCCTGGCCAGATCTAATATTTGATAGCACAACAGAGTGACTACAGTCAACAATAATTTATCATACATTAAAAAATAACCAGCCAGGCGCGGTGGCTCACGTCTGTAATCCTGGCACTTTGGGAGGCTGAGGCAGATGGATCACAAGGTCAGGAGTTCAAGATTAGCCTGGTCAACATGGTGAAATCCCGTCTCTACTAAAAACTACAAAAATTAGCCAGGCGTGGTAGCACATGCCTGTGGTTCCGGCTACTCGGGAGGCTGAGGGAGAAGAATCACTTGAACCTGGGAGGCGGAGGTTGCAGTGAGCCGAGATCGTGTTGCTGCACTCCAGCCTGGGCGACAGGGTGAGACTCTGTCTCAAAAAAAATAAAAAATAACTAAAATAGTATAATTGGAATGTTTGTAACACAGAAAAATGATAAATGCTTGAGATGATGGAAACCTCATTTACCCTGATGTGATTATTTAGATGCTACATGCCTGTGTCAAAGCACCTTATGTACCCCATGAATATATACAACTACTATGCATGCATAAAAATTTTTTTTCAATGAAATGAGACCAGGCAGCTCATGCCTGTAACCCCAGCACTTGGTGAGGTGAGGGTGGGAGGATCCCTGGAGCCCAGGAAGACAGTGAGACCCCACCTCTCTCGCTCAAAAAAACAAAAAAAGCTGGATGTGGTGGTGTGTGCTTGTATAGTCCCAGCTACTCAGAAGGCTGAGGTGGAAAGATTGCTTGAGTCTGGGAAGTTGAGGCTGCAGTGAGCTGTGATCACGCCACTGCACTCTGCACTCCAGCCTGGGCAACAGACTGAGACTCAGGCTCAGAAAAGGGGAGGCGGGGAGGACCCCCTCCACCTCCCCTGGAGCTGCACCTGGGCATGTTGGCCCCACTGCCTGCCTCTCTTCACTGCTCCCGGCTCCTCGGCAGCCGCATAAGAGGCGCCGCTCGGGGCCCTGACTCCAGCCCAGCCCCGTGTGCCCTCCCTGTGAGAAGACCTGCCATCATCAGTCTCAGCACCCTCCTTCGTGCCCCAAATGCAGATTCCCAGGACAGAACTAGCTGGCCCAGCCTAGGGACTGGTTCCCCTGGCCAGGTGACCATCTCTTCCAATCAGTGGTGACAAAGGAGATGGCCAGGCAGCACACCCATGCCGCGGGAGCCCCATGTCCAGTCCAACCGGGGCATGGGGTGGACGCTGATTTCAAACTCAAGGACTACGGCAGCTTCCCAAAGGGTATGCATGACTCCTCACGAAATGGCACACGAGGACATTGCTGAGGGCATGGATTACGATGAATACCAGCATCCTCCCCACGGCAGAGGCAGAAAGGTGCCACCTGGATCCCCATCCAAGGAAGGACTACACCCTGCTGCCAGGGTGGAGTAAGCTGGCAGCCTCCAGATGACCATTTCAAGCCAGGTCATGTTCTTCTCCAGTGATCCAAGTCACTGTTGAGCAAGGTGGTGGGGCAGAGACAGCTATTTCTGCAGGCAGCAAGATGGGTTTGTGGACAGGACTGCACTCCACCTGGTCAGTGACCAGGACTCTCCCTGGTTCGAGAGGCACAGCCAGCCTGGCCGGCCCAGCTGTTCATGCTCTCCCTGCAATAACCTGGGAGAATGAGAGGGTGTAGAGACCGTGGCCAGCCCTGTGCCACAACCCAAGCTGATTCGGGTTCTTAAAATGTGTGGCGAGGGGGAGGATAATGGAATTAGAGGGTTGTTAACTAAGTCGCATTGACTTAGAGATGGATAATGACAAGCTGAGGGCAATTAACAAACAACTGAAGACTAAGTGTGAGAGCCGGCACACGTGTTGGCTTCCAAGAAGCCCTCAGGGCAGGCAGGCAGCAGGGGTGCAGAACCAGCTCCAGTTCAAGTCCAGATTTCACAGCACAGTGGCTGAACACAGAGATGGCTCAGCAGCCAGTGGAGTCACAGCTTAGGCTGTCAGAAGCCCTGGTCGGGAGCCCTGGGACACCCTGCTGGGGGTAGAGACTGAATGTGCAGACCGTGCTGAGGAGTTTGTAGCATTTGACCCCTCCGATGCCCCCTTCCCCATCCAGAGCCCGCTGTTCCCCAAAATCCTGTAGTGTAGAATTCTCTCCCCAACAAGACAACAGGCTCCTCCTCTCTGAGAGCTGTCCTGAATCCTCTCTGGGCCACCAGACCCCAAACCAGACCATAGCCCAGCCGGTGACACACTGGGCTGACAATGGAGGGAAGAGGCCACACCCCCAGGGGACTGCAAGGCTGTCAGCGCATGCTGCCATGACTGGGGGACACTCGTGGCACTGGATTCCAAGGGTGCTCAGGGCCCTTTTGGGCATCATGGCACCCCCTGGCCCGGTCGTTTCTGTGCATGGACAAGCGCGGCCACCTCAGCCCGAGAAAGTCCAGTGGCTGGGACTCAGGGAAGGAGCATGAACCTCCAGGACCTGCAGTGGCCACAGCTGAGGTGGGAGGGTGCAAGAGGGAGGGAACGCATGCCAGGTGGGGCCCCAGCTTGGTCACAGCAATGGGGGCTCATCTGCCCACCTCCCTGCTCTATCTTCCCTCCTGAAGGGGGCTAGACCCCGGAGCAGCAGCTCCTGCCCAGGCATGGGACAAAGGCCCTGGGGCACGAGGGGTGGACAGCACAGAAATGTACCACTCAGATCTCCCTTCAGAAAAGGACTAGGAATGCAGGGCTCATGTCTGTAATCCCAGTGATTTGGGAGGCTGAGGAAGGAAGATAGCTTGAGCCCGAGGATTCAAGACAAGCTGAGGTAACAGAGGGAGACCCGTCTCTACAAAAACTTGGGGGAAGAAAAAAAAAAAGGAAAACAATTAACCGGGCATGGTAGCACATGCCTGTAGTCCCAGCTACTCAGGAGGCTGAGGCAGGAGAATTGCTTGAGCCTGAGAAGTCAAGGCTTCAGTGAGCCATGATCACACCACTGCATTCAAGCCCGGGTGACACAGCAAACCTCTGTCTAAATCAAAAAAATAAATAAATAAATAAATAAAGAAGAGAAAAGAAAAGTGGCTCACGCCTGTAATCCCAGTACTTTGGGAGACCGAGACAGGTGGATCACGAGGTCAGGAGTTTGAGACCAGCCTGATCAACATGGTGAAACCCCATCTCTACTAAAAATACAAAAATTAGCCGGGCGTGGTGGCACACGGCTGTAATCCCAGCTACTCAGGAGGCTGAGGCAGCAGAATCACTTGAACTCAGGAGGCGAAGGTTGCAGTGAGCCGAGATCGAGCCACTGCACTACAGCCTGGGCAATAGAGTGAGACTCCGTCTCAAAAACAAAAACAAAAAAAAGAGAAAAGAAAGAGGCCAGGTGCGATGGCTCACGCCTCTAATCCTGGCACTTTGGGAAGCCAAGGCAGGTGGACCACTTGAGGCCAGGAGTTCGAGACCAGCCTGGCCAACATGATGAAACCCGTATCTACTAAAAACACAAAAATTAACCCGGTATGGTGATGCATACCTGTAGTCCCAGTTACTTGGGAGGCTGAGGCATAAGAATCACTTGAACCCAGGAGCCAAAATCATGCCACTGCACTCCACCCTGGGCAAAGAGTGGAGACTCTGTATCAAAAATAAATACAGAAATAAATGATTTTTTTTTTTTTAAAGAAAGAGACTTGCTGCCCAGCTCCTTCTCCAGGGGTTACCTGCCTGTTTCCCAGTTTCCTGCCTGCAGCTGTTAGAGCCTTGAGGGTTTGCCTCTGATTTTGCTGAGGTGGCACCTGCTGGGGTGTCCACAGCCAGTGACTGAGTCAGGCAGTAGTACCAGGACCAGCCACCTCTGCCCCGTCAGAGCTCCTGTACCGGCCACTCTTTCCTCCCAACTCGCCAAGCTCCCCCTCGGCTCAGCAGGTGCTGTGTCAGGCCCACATCTAGACCAACAGCTCCAGCCTAATCCGCTTTCCCCAGGTTTCCTCTCATGGGTGTTACCCTCCCATTAACTTTTGCACCCTCAGTTCCAGCTCCTCGGCGTCTCCTTCCTGGAGAAACCAGCCCACAGCCCTCTCACCTGGCCTTTCTTTTTAAAGTTTTTAATTTTTTTGAGACAGGGTCTCATTCTGTCGCCCAGGCTAGCATACAGTGGCGCAATCTCGGCTCACTGTAACCTCCATCTCCCAGTCTCAAGCGATCTGCCCACCTCAGTCCTGAGCTGTGACTACAGGTAAGTGCCACCACACCTGGCTAATTTTTGTATGTGTTGTAGAGATGAGGTTTCACCATGTTGCCCAGGCCGATATTGAACTCCTGGGCTCAAGTGATCTGCCCACCTCAGCTTCCCAAGGTGCTGGGATTACAGACATGAGCCACCATGCCTGACCCAGCCTTTATTTTTATTTATTTATGTATTAATGTATTTATTTTAGAGAGAGGATCTTGCTCTGTCACCCAGGCTAGAGTACAGTGGCAAGATCACAGCTCACTGTAACCTTGAATTCCTGGGTTCAAGTGATCCTTCCACCTCAGCGTCCTGAATAGCTGGGACTACAGGCACATGCCACCATGCCCAGCTAATTTTATTTTTAGTAGAGACAGGGCCTTACCATGTTGTCCAGCTGGTCTCAAACTCCTGGCCTGAAGTGATCCTCCTGCCTTGGCCTCCCAAAGCACTGAGATTATAGGCGTAAGCCACCGCACCTGACTTCACTTGGCCTTTATTGATGACAGGCAGGAAAGTCAGACAGGATTCATTTATTCACTCAGCAAATACCTGAGTAGGATGTGTAATACCTTGCCTAAGACCATGGGTTCATCAACCTGGGTTTGTATTAGGGCTCTGCTGGGACAGTGGGCATGTTCTCTAACTGCCCTGGTCCTCAGTTCCCTGGCTATAAAATGGGGACACTCACTAAACCTGGTCCACAGTGTTGCTTTGAACATCACACACACAAACTGCTCAGCACAATGCCCAGCACACACTCAACTATTAGGAACTTTGTCTGCTGTTATTTTCAATTTCTTGGTGCATTCACTTCAAGGTTTTGGGGATATGGGGCGTACTATTCAGAAATTAGAATGCCTGGTCTGACAAGCATCAGGGGAGGGATGGTACCAAGAAGACTGAGGATTTGGAGTGGTGAGATCTGGGGGTTTCAGGGTGCATGGCTGCTATTCTCATGAACTTATATGGCTGGCTGGCTGGCAAAGCGGAAGCTGCATGTGTCGCAATCTCTGCGTCGTTCTTCCCAGGAGGGGGCTGCCGACCCCGGCCCATATAAAAGAAGCCTCTATCCGCCCTGCTCATTTGTGCCTGAGGCAGCTGCCGTCAGGCAGAGTGGACCCTTGGTTCTGAGGCACTCATCTGAGCAGGGAGATGCCTTCATCCCCGGGCGGAGGAACAGCCCCATGGAGACAGCAACATCCTTTCCCAGCCACAACCAGCGTCTTAAAAGTGAGGTTTCTGCTTCACACATGGCTCCCGTGAACAGGAAGTGGCGCAACCACTTTGGCAAACAATTTGGCAGCTTTTCACACTGTCAAACAAAGAATCACCACATGCAGGCGTGCGCGGTGGCTCACACCTAATCCCAGCACTTTGGGAGGCCGAAGCGTGTGGATCATCTGAGGTTGGGAGTTCAAGACTAGCCTGACCAACATGGAGAAACCCCATCTCTACCAAAAATACAAAATTAGCCAGGCGTGGTGGCGCGTGCCTGTAATCCCAGCTACTCGGGAGACTGAGGCAGGAGAATCACTTGAACCCAGGAGGCGGAGGTTGTGGTGAGCCAAGATCACACCATTGCACTCCAGCCTGGGCAACAAGAGTGAAACTCCAGCTGAAAAATAAATAGATAGATAGATAAACAAATAAAAATCACTACATAACCCTACAACTGTACTCCTGGGTATGTACCCAGGAGAAATGAAAACATATGTCCACACGAAAACATGCACAAATGTTCATAGCAGCATGATATGTAACTGCTCAAAAGTGGAAACAAGCCACATGTTCATCAGCTGGTGACAGATATGCAGCATCACACGGTGACACTGCATTTAGCCCTAACGAGTGCACCATGAAACCAAGAGACGCGCTACGTGAAGGGGCTGGGCATAGAAGGCTGTCTACTGTATGACTCCAAGTATGGGAAATGCCCAGAAAAGGCAAATCCACCAGGACAAAAAGGAGACCAGTGGGTGCCTGGGACTAGAGGAAAAAGGATGGAGAAAGACTGTTAATGGGCATAAGGTTTCTTTTTTCTTTTCTTTCTTTCTTTTTTTTTTACAACCTCCGCCTCCCGGGTTCAAGCGATTCTCCTGCCTTAGTCTCCCAAGTACCTGGGATTACAGGTGCATGCCACCATGCCCAGCTAATTTTTGTATTTTTAATAGAAATGAGGTTTCACCATATTGGCCAGGCTGGTCTTGAACTCCTGACCTCAAGTGATCCACCTGCCTCAGCCTCCCAAAGGGCTAGGATTATAGGTGTCAGCCACCACGCCCAGCCTGGGGTTTCATTTTGGGGTGGAGGAAATATTCTCGAATTAGCGGTGGTGGCTGCACAGCTCTATGGGTATACTAAGCATCAGTGAACTGCTCTATGGGTATACTAAGCATCAGTGAACTGCTCTATGGGTATACTAAGCATCAGTGAACTGCTCTATGGGTATACTAAGCATCAGTGAACTGCTCTATGGGTATACTAAGCATCAGTGAACTGCTCTATGGGTATACTAAGCATCAGTGAACTGCTCTATGGGTATACTAAGCATCAGTGAACTGCTCTATGGGTATACTAAGCATCAGTGAACTGCTCTATGGGTATACTAAGCATCAGTGAACTGCTCTATGGGTATACTAAGCATCAGTGAACTGCTCTATGGGTATACTAAGCATCAGTGAACTGCTCTATGGGTATACTAAGCATCAGTGAACTGCTCTATGGGTATACTAAGCATCAGTGAACTGCTCTATGGGTATACTAAGCATCAGTGAACTGCTCTATGGGTATACTAAGCATCAGTGAACTGCTCTATGGGTATACTAAGCATCAGTGAACTGCTCTATGGGTATACTAAGCATCAGTGAACTGCTCTATGGGTATACTAAGCATCAG
The DNA here is from genome assembly GCF_001698545.2 of Rhinopithecus bieti. Lineage (NCBI taxonomy): Eukaryota > Metazoa > Chordata > Mammalia > Primates > Cercopithecidae > Rhinopithecus > Rhinopithecus bieti. The sequence goes on from NW_016807321.1 coordinate 174,008, forward strand.
TGAACTGCTCTATGGGTATACTAAGCATCAGTGAACTGCTCTATGGGTATACTAAGCATCAGTGAACTGCTCTATGGGTATACTAAGCATCAGTGAACTGCTCTATGGGTATACTAAGCATCAGTGAACTGCTCTATGGGTATACTAAGCATCAGTGAACTGCTCTATGGGTATACTAAGCATCAGTGAACTGCTCTATGGGTATACTAAGCATCAGTGAACTGCTCTATGGGTATACTAAGCATCAGTGAACTGCTCTATGGGTATACTAAGCATCAGTGAACTGCTCTATGGGTATACTAAACATCAGTGAACTGCTCTATGGGTATACTAAGCATCAATGAACTGCACACTTTTTTTTTTTGAGACGGAGTCTTGCCCTTTCCCCCAGTTAGAGCACAGTGGTGCGATCTCAGCTCACTACAACCTCCGCCTCCCAGGTTCAAGCGATTCCCCTGCCTCAGCCTCCTTAGTAGCTGGGACTACAGGCATGCGCCACCATGCCCAGCTAGATTTTTTTTTTTTTTTTTTTTGTATTTTTAGTAGAGAGGGGTTTTCACCACATTGGTCAGACTGGTCTCAAACTCCTGACCTCAAATGATCTGCCTGCCTTGGCCTCCCAAAGTGCTGGCATTACAGGCATAAGTCACCATGCCCAGCCGGAACTGTACACTTCAAATGGGTGACTATTACAGAATGTAATAAATAAAGAACCTTAATAAAGCTGTTAGACACATACATAAATAAGGCATGAGTTCCGGTTCAACCCAGCACAGAAGGGCCAGATTCCGAGGTTCCACGGTGTGTGGGGAAGGCCATTTGTAAACACGCTCTGCCCCGAATGCAACCAGGCTCCCAGGGCTAATGGGGTTTCCATGTTCTGGTGCTTGGGAAAGACAAACACATATTCGTGTCCATCCGCGACTGCTCGTATCAACGAGATGAGCCACCAGAAATGTCTCAGGCGCCATCCTCCCCATCCAGCTCCTGGTACCTGTTGGAAAAGCCTGGGGCAACCCTGCACTGGCACGCCTTCTTCTCACCTGGCCCATGCTTTATCCCTTCTGCTGCACACACTGCCACATACCCAGTTATGGGCTTCACCGCCAGGGTCTGCCTCGGTGGGCCTGTGTGGGTGCCTGCCGGCTTCCGATGCACATAATTTCTTGCCACACAGAGCCTCAATCCAGCCTGTGTGCTCAGGGTGGTGAAGGCAGCGACATAAGGAAAGGATTACGGTGTTAACAAGTCGGAACTGAACGCGAGTAAAAATAACCACGTGCCCTGGCAGAATGCTTTCCATCTGACAGCGAGGATGTCTTGGTGCATGGACGAGGGTCCCCAGCGGCGCTGCCAGGTGAGGACAGGCTTTGGAAAGCCTGGCACACCTCTCCCGACATCTGCACTGCTCCTTTATTTACATGACCTCATTCTCGGGCTGTGGCTCTGCCCAGCAGGCGCTCATGCGGCATCAGGCAGGCGTAAAGACAAGTGCCCAGCCTGGCTGGGACGCGCCCGTAGGCCTCGAGTAACCATGGCAACTCTCTAGGACGCACCCGGCATCCTTTGGATGGCGTCAAGAGAGGATACAATGTTAAGAGGAGAGACCCTTGAAGAAGACGCTGCTTCCTTCCCTCATGCCCAGCGCCAGCCTCAGGTTGGTCTCCATCTGGACATCTGCAGAGCATGAGCTCCAAGTGCAGAAATCAAGTCTGGGCTTTGTCCCCGCCTGCCGTTCACTATCCCCGCCACCCCCAACCTGAAGGCTGAGCACAGAGGACCACCAGGGAGGAGGCCCAGACATTGAGCACCCAGGGTTAGCAGCCGGCAGACTCAGCCAAGAATCCCAGCCCTGTCATGTGCTGGCCGTATGATGCTGGCTGTCACCTAGCCCAGGCTAAGTGCCTGGTTTCCTCCTCTTGGAAGGTGCAGCACCATATCCGGAGGGCTGTGGAGGGGTTCGGGGAGGAAATGCGTGGCCGGCTTGGGTACCAGGTCTGGCACAGAGCAGTGGGACTGGACTGGTGGACACTTAGTAAGACAGTGGTGGACTGACTTAGAAGAGGCCTTTCATCATTTACTTTCTATCCAAGTAGAACACAGGGCTGGCGAATGCTGCCCCCACTCCAGCCATTCCTGAGCCCCTAAAGGCCAGGGGCCCCTCACAGTCACCGGGAGAGAAAAGCTACTGGCCTCCCGCTGACGGCCGTCTTCTGTTCCACCAGGATCTCTCAGCATTTTGTCCTGCATTCTGAGGTGGCAGTGCCAGGGCTGGCCCTATCAGAATCTGACATTTCGAAAGCTGGTGTCTGGGTCTGCCCAGGTTCTCATCAGCTCCGCCCGGCTGTCCCTCCAGCTGCACCTGGAAGTTGGGCCGAGGGTGCCCGCTAGGTGCTGGAGTTTAACACGCTCCTCTTTTATTTTCCAAGGAACTTCCCATCACACACGGTTCATCACGCCGGGAAACTCGGCTGTTGGGGTGGGAAGGGGAGAAAGGGAGGTGGAAAGGGGACAGGAGGCAGGAGGGGGAGACGGATTGGAAGAGGGAAGAGGGTCTGAGGATGCCTGAACTTCAACCCACTGGTGCTCGTCCAGCCTCCTGGGAAAACAGCCCTGCAGAGCCCCGTGCAGGAGGAAATGGATTTTAACTGGATTCAAAGAGAGCAGGTCAGACCTCCATGAGAATTTCCGATTGTGCAAGATCGACTCAGCCCTCCCTCTTCACCTTACTGTCCAACCACCCCTGTGGTTCCCTGTGCCCCGAACACCCTCCCTGGGCCTCACTGTCCCATTCCCTGCCTGGAAGGCCTCCTAGCAAAGCTGGCGCTGAGCCTCCCCACCAGGTGCACCTGTGCCCTCCTCAGCTCCCTCCCGGCTGCCACTGTTGCACCTGTGCGGTTAGAGGGTCTTCCTCAGGGGAGGGAGCCTGAGGAAGGCCTGAGGCCTGCAGGGCTTCCCTAGTCCCCTCTCCTGTGCCAGATTCTGAATGAGGGGAGGGGGACGGTTGAGTCGTGTCTCACCAGCACTCGACCACACTTCAGACCACTGACTTATTTTATCTGTGGACCACCCATCGTTAACCCCCTCAGAATTAACTCAGCTGTTTCGTGTGGCTCCTGCTGAGCAATGACACCTGGGAGACCAATGGCTGTGCCAGTCATTCCTGCTCAGGAAGACATTAGAGTCACATGATGGTTTTCTGTGGGGGGGCACCCTTACCTGCTGCAGGATGCTGGCCTGTGCCACCCCAGCTAGACGGGTGATGCAACGTAGAGCAGGGTCCTGCCTCCGTGTCTTCCCACCTGTCACTGGGGACCGCGGCAAGCTCCTACATACACAGAGCGAGAATGCAATGAGTGGCTTGTGGCTGCAGCACAAACCTCTCCAGCTGCCCCTATGGCCCTCCCAGTTCCCTCTGCACACCTAGTTCCTACATGTTCCTCCAGAGTAGCCCCTGGTTACCCTCACAGGCATGATCTTCTGGGGTCCTCAAGTACACCAGTGAGATGGGCAGGCAAACAGAGAAACTGAGGCAGGTAGTCCAGCTGGCCCAGGGTTTCCCAGAAGCCCCAGCTTGTTCCTCTAGATCCTTGGGCTCGCTGGTCTAAAGCCTGGTGATAACCAGGTGGGTGGGCTGTTCAGACCTGTGCACAGTAAAGAGCTGCTTATAGTGGAGGAATTGGATACTCGTGCCCCAGCCTGGAAAACAAGCCATGCCAGTGAATGTCCAGGTCGACTTAGGCCTGGCACAACTGCTTGCCTTCTCAGACCTCTCCCAAGTGCCCTCCACTTTGGGCAGGACACCAAGGAATGAACGGCGGGGCCTGCATTCCTGGACCTGGGCACTACGTGTATTTTTAGCCTCTGCCTTCCTGGGCATTTGCAGGGTGGCTAATGTTCTCAGGGAGCCACCAGCTGCACACCCATGGGCTGGGCGGGCACTTGGAGGCCTCTGGGAACTGCACCCTCCCTGCTTTCAGTCCTGGGGCTCAGAAGCCAGCTCGTCTTTCAAGGTAGAACTAGCTCCTGCTAGTGAAGCATGCACCCCAGCCCCAACACAGCCAGAAGCTTGTGGCTCAGAAACTAGGAGGCGTGAAGTATAGGATCTATGACCTTGGATTTCCTTACTTGGAAAGTGGGGTGGGGTGGGGGGATAGAAGGACTTTGACTCCACAGGAGATCACCAGGCCAGGTCACTCAGGAGACCTGGTTGGCACCTCCTCCTGACAGGTGCACCCTGTATGTCCAAGTGAGGAAGGCTGTGCTATGTTGAGAAGCAGAGTCAGGGTCGTGCTTCCCAGGGCCAGATGCTCCGGTCGCTGGAGACCTCTCTTCCCAGATGTCCCAGTCACTGGAGACCTGTCTTCCCCGGGTCGTGCTTCCCAGGGCCAGATGCCCCGGTCGCTGGAGACCTCTCTTCCCAGATGTCCCAGTCACTGGAGACCTGTCTTCCCCAGGTCGCGCTTCCCAGGGCCAGGTGACCCAGTCGCTGGAGACCTATCTTCCCTCAGCTGGGCTGACTCCATGGCTTTGCTGTCTCTGTTCTCTTCCTGCACACGATGTTCCAGGAGCCAAGAAGCAATTCTGGAATGTATAGGTCAATCTTGGCAGATGAAACTGAATTTTCCCTCTTCTCTTCTGCTTCCTGTGTCCTCTTCCTTAAACCCATCACTGTTCTCTTACTGGCCATTGCTGGGCTCTGGTGGGAGCAGGCTGGCTTCACCTTTGTGAAGAGAAAAAGAGACAGTGTGATGCAGCCCCAAGCCTGTGGAGGATGCCACCAGGCCAGACTGCAACTTCCCTGTGTGTGACTCCCCGTGCTGGGCCTCTGTTTCCCCTTCTGTCAAATGGGGAATCATAGCACCTATCCTGCAGGGCAGGTAAGATCTCAGCATAGTCAGAAATATATTTTAGGTCCTTACCAAGGCCACAGTTATACAAAGAGGTGAAATAAATATTTCAAAAAATAATACTTACTTTCACCATGTAAGATACTGTTATTTTCTTTTTCTTTTTTTTTTTTTTTTTTTTTTT
>NW_016807321.1:180605-201389 GCF_001698545.2 Rhinopithecus bieti
GAGACTCCCGCACCACCCCGGAGCCTGGCGCCCAGACCCCGCCCGGAACCCACCCGGGGCACCCCGGGCCGAGATCTCCTGCCCGCGCCTTCACCCCGGACGCCCCCGGGGCGCCCCTCCCGCGCGCCGCCCTCCCCCAGAGCAGCCGGCCGCACAATGGTCTCCCTAGGCTCCAGGGGCGGCGTTATTGTGCGCGGGCGCCGGGCGGTGTTTGGTGAGGGGCGGGCCCGGCCCCGGCGGCGCCGCCCCCTCGGCCGCCCAGCCCACCTCTGCAGGTGCCAGCTCCGAGGGGCAGGGCGGCTCCCGTCTGCGGCCCTCCTCCCCGCCAGCCTGGGGAGATTCCTGCGGGGGAGCCTCGAGGTCGGGCGGCGGGGCCAGTGTCCCGGCCTCTCCCGAAGGCTGGGGGCGGGGTCACAACACGCGAATCCTGCAAGCGTTTCTGGAACCTATTAGACAGCTGGGGCCTTGATCCTGAACAACCGCGTCCTAATGCAGCCTCCTGCCAAGGCAGAAGCATCCGTTTGGCAGCCAGATGCCCCTGTGTAAACGGTTCTCCTGCTCTATCCTGACGTTCACACTGAGGGGCTTACCTTTTGGTGACAGCCGCCTGTGGGCGCTGATAACCCGCTGTTGCCGCTGGGAGACTTGCAGGAAAGGGGCTCTTCTCTAGAATCCGAATCTCTGAGGTTGTTGAGACAGCAGGTGGTCCAGAGTTTCTTTGTCTTCATCACCCAGAGAGGATGGGGAGTGCACTTCCCCTGCCTCTCAGAGAAAAGTGCAGGTGGAGCCATGTCTGCCTAAGCCCACGTGTGCTGGATCTGGTGCTAGGCTCCCAGGGGTTCTTGAAGTGTCTAGACGCATCTGAAACGCTTCTTAGGTCACAGGAGCCCCATGTGTAGAAGAACTCCCTCATTCCAAACGGAGTGTCTCCTGCGTGGCTCCAGGAGCTCGTTGAGCATGCCAGGGGCTGTGCACTCACTTGCAGCCATGGGACCTCACTACATACACTTACTACAGGAGAGCCCAGTTAGAGAGACAACCCAGAGTAGGCCCAGGAGTTAGTAGGAGTTGTGCTCTTATGAGTTAGAGGCTGCTGTCCCACCCAGCTCTGCCCCAGAAGCTTGCTAAAAAGAGATTTGGTAGGGCTCTGGAAGCCTGCTGGTTAGGGGTTAGTAGGCTCAGAATTCCTTATAGATGTGGAAGCCGGGGTCAGAGGTCCACAATCTTGGGACCCTGTCTCCCTTTGTTTTCTGTTACAGCTGTTCCAAGGTTTGCTGTGGATAAAAGGGTAAGGGGAACACTCATCTAGGTTCCTTTGTGAGAAAACTGCCTCCTCAGGTGCAATGTGTGGTGAGGCTTTGGGCATAAAGCAGCCAGCTGGCTGTTTGATCTACAGAGTCACACATGAACAGGGAGGCCTTGCAAAGCAAGCCTTGTTTTGCTGAGAGCTCTGTACGTTGGTGCGTTCGCACATGAGACAGTCTGTGAAATTGTTCCTTGTCATCTTTCTGATCTAGAACTGTCTGTTGTCTGGAGCTTCACCAATTGGTGCGTTATCAGCACTGTCCACTGAAAATTGGGGTGTTAAGTAGTTGTTGAAATGTGGACCTGGAGTGCTGTGTTGTGGCTCTGAGCAAGTGCGGCCGTCTTCTGGAAGACTTGGGAGCAGTGGTGTCAGGGTTGATTGAACTGGCTGAGGACAACAATAACGTTTCTCTTTCTCCACTCGTAAGTGAGGTCCTTTGGCACTGAAGACCGTCCCACAGATAGACCTGCGCCCCCCAGAGAGGAGATTTATGAGTACATCATTTTCCGGGGAAGTGACATCAAAGATATCACTGTGTGTGAACCTCCGAAAGCTCAGCACACACTCCCGCAGGATCCCGCCATTGTTCAGGTAAGTGTGCCACTGTCCCTCTGTGCACACTCTAAGAGATGCTGGTTTCCATTTGGAGCTTGGTGGCATGTTTTGTCAGAATGCTCAATATGAGGAATAATCTCTTTTTTTTTTTTTTCCTTTGAGACGGAGTCTCGCTGTGTTGCCAGGCTGCAGTGCAGTGGCGTGATCTCGGCTCATTGCACCCTCTGCTTCCTGGGTTCAAGTGATTCTCCTGCCTCAGCCTCCCGAGTAGCTGGGACTACAGGCACGCACCACCATGCCCAGCTAATTTTTGTATTTTTAGTAGAGACAGAGTTTCACCATGTTGGTCAGGATGGTCTCAATCTCTTGACCTCATGATCTGCCCGCCTTGGCCTCCCAGAGTGCTAGGATTACAGGCATAAGCCAACGCACCCGGCCTGAGGAATATCCTTTTAATGAAAAGTGGCTTAGTTTTTGTCTAGGCCATTGCTGTTCTCACGGAAGGTGTTGATTCTTATAGCACACACAGTAGGTGGTGTGTGCTGTGTCTCATGGCTCTTAAGGAAGGAGACCTGGGGAGCTGGGCGTGCGCACGTGCGTGTGTAGTGTAGTGTGAGTGGATGCTCCTGGACCTGTGATGTTTGGGGCATAGCGTTTGCCCTTAGTTTCTGGTTGGAGAAGTCTGAGCCCTGAGCAGCCGCTGTGAGTGGGGTGACATACCTGCAGGGACTGCAGGGCTTGCCCTTGGGTTATGCCCAGATGTTACATGCTGCTGTTGTACGACACCAGATTTGTAAGTCTGATGCCACATGACTGCTTATTGGGTTATGGCTTATTTTGCCCATGCTCACACCAGGGAGCCCAGATTAATATTTTCTTCACTTCTAAATTTAAATATTCACTGGCTCCTCTGGGGTTCAGACTGCACCAGGTTCCGTGCCGAGCACCCATCCTGGAAGGTGGGATCACATGGGGCAGGCTTTGGCAGCAGTGGTGAGCCATCCGATGGCTTTGAGTTAGGAGAAATTTGGGTTATAATTACATGGACAAGAAGCCTGTAATCTCAGCACTTTGGGAGGCTGAGGAGGATAGATCATCTGAAGTCAAGTGTTCAAGACCAGCCTGGCCAATGTGGCAAAACCCCATCTCTACGAAAAGTATAAAAATTAGCTGGGTGTGGTGGTGGGCATCTGTAATCTCAGGTACTCGGGAGGCTGAGGCAGGGAAAATTGCTTGAATCTGGGAGGCAGTGAGCTGAGATCCCGCTGTTGCACTCCATCCAGCCCAGGCAACAGAGCAATGTAATGTCTCAAAAAAAAAAAAAAAAAAAAAAAGGCCGGGCGCGGTGGCTCAAGCCTGTAATCCCAGTACTTTGGGAGGCCAAGACAGGCGGATCACGAGGTCAGGAAATCGAGACCATCCTGGCTAACACGGTGAAACCCCGTCTCTACTAAAAAATACAAGAAACTAGCCGGGCAAGGTGGCGGGCGCCTGTAGTCCCAGCTACTCGGGAGGCTGAGGCAGGAGAATGGCGTGAACCCGGGAGGCGGAGCTTGCAGTGAGCTGAGATCCGGCCACTGCACTCCAGCCTGGGCGACAGAGCGAGACTCCGTCTCAAAAAAAAAAAAAAGAAAAAAGAATTGCATGATTACATGGACAGGTGGAACTGGAACTGAAACGCTGTGGAAAAGGCAGCTCTCACCATACTGGAAACTGGTACCCCAAGGGCTCCTCCAGCATCTCAAGGATGCAGGCTGATGGGACAGTGCTTGTTTCCCAGCTGAACAAGCACCCTGATGCAGGCGTGTGGGGTGATGGGATGGCCTTCGCTGTTCTCACCCGGTGTCTCATTGTTCAGTCTTCCTTGGGTTCTGCCTCCGCCTCGCCCTTCCAGCCGCACGTGCCTTACAGCCCTTTCCGAGGGATGGCGCCCTACGGCCCGCTGGCGGCCAGCTCCCTGCTCAGCCAGCAGTATGCCGCCTCCCTGGGTCTAGGTGAGTGACCTGTTTCTGTCTGGTAAACTACCCTTGCGTGTAACTGTCACTGAGTGGAGCGATGGAGCCTGAGAGTGGGGACATGCATTCTTGTCACGCTCAGCTTGTAGACTGTTTTATTGCACACTTAGTAAATTACCCAGTGCAACTTCAGCTTGTGAGAGCATTTAGTAACTACTCAACTGAGAGTAAAAGAGGCAGCGGCCTGAGTGTTGGAGCAGAAGAATCAAATCAAAATTCCTTCAAAGAGTCAGGGTGGATCTAGGTGGAAGTCCTGGGCCAGGCATGGTGGCTCACGCATGGAATTCCAGCACTTTGGGAGGCCAAGGCGGGTGGATCACGAGGTCAGGAGTGCGACACCAGCCTGGCCAACATGGGGAAATCCTGTTTCTACTAGAAATACAAAAATTAGCTGGGTGTGGTGGGACACACCTGTAATCCCAGCTACTTGGAAGGTTGAGGCATGAGAATAGCTTAAACCTGGGAGGCGGATGTTGCAGTGAGCCGAGATTGCACCACTGCCCTCTAGCCTGAGTGACACAGCGAGACTCTGTCTCTAAAAATAAATAGGTGGAAGTCCTGGTGTATCTGCTTCAAAGAAGAAATAGCTGATATATATGTAGTGTTACAGATGAGGTCTAGCTATTTGCACATTTATAAACCTGTAAACGTAGAAGTGAAATACAAACCCACCCATCATGTCCCTTGTTCTACTGTAAGTGCCTCGCTCAAAAATAGTTTCAACCGAGATTGAACAACCCCAGAGTATGATTCTATTCCCCATATGTAGAGAGAGATCCCACCTTGTCCTTTACCTGGACCTAGCTTTGCAGATGGGCTCAGAGTATAGAACTGGCAGGTGATCCACTGCCCTTGCTCAGAATCCAGCATGAAGTAGTGAGACAGGGAACCCTAAGTGAGGTCTGTAGGCCACTTGCTGCTACAAATCATGCTTGTCTTGGTTGCTGTTCCTAGTGTGACAGGTGGCCTTCCCAGCCCCGCTCTCTATGTTTCTAAAATACGTTTGTATGACAGAGTCCTACAAGAGGTTGCTTGGCTCTTTCCAAGCTTGCTAGACACAAGACAAGTGTATCCTGACTTATTTGTGTGCTTTCTTTTTGCTCTCTCTCCTTTATCTTCCTTTAGAGAAGTTGGTAAGCCCTCCAGCCTCAGCCGCTGCTTCCAGCCCTAGCTCTTCTCCATCTCCACAGCCCGTTTCAGAGCTTGACTTGTCCTCAGAGCCACAGCAGCTCACTGCCAAGGGTAACAGCAGTTTGGGAGAACTGCATGCTGTCTTGCAAACCATTCTGAGAGTGAGGGGTAAAGCAGCAGACAGAATGACAGTAGCTGTAGCAGATCATTTGCCAAGCCCATGCAGCCGCTGAGCTGCTTGTTTGCTTCAGCACATAGTCCTGATTTGTGAACTCTCAGTGTTAAAGAAGGGATTACAAAGAATCAGCATAGTAGTTTGTTCTCTCTCCCTGGGTCCAGGTTCTCTGTTGACCTGTACCATGACTACCACATACAAGAAACTTCACTGTTCACAGAAAGTCATTTCCCTGGGGTTTTTGCTGGGTCCTAAATGTGTTCTAGAGTGCTGCAGGGGGGACTCCCCAAAGCACCTCACATGCCCGTGCTGCTCTTTGATCTGTGTGGTGCATAGGTCACTCATTTAGGGGATTCAAAATTAGGGGCTTGGGTGACAGTTGCCAACTGTTTGGCCAGGTGGACAGTATCAGCCTGATGGCCAGTTGGCCAGTGCTGGTATACACCACCTGTGTCTGTGCTGTGGTGGCAGCGGCACCTGGGGTTTCTAGACCTTTCCTCACATTCTACTCATTTCCCCTGAAGTTCTAAAATTCACATTGACGATCTTTCATATGTTTGTGTTACACGTAGCACCCTGACAAGCTGAACCATCGCCATTACCCGGCGCTGGTCCAGGATGATGCCTGGGCTTTCCTTATGGCACACAGCTGCTGTCAGTCTGTCATTCTGCAGGTGCTGCTTTCCGAATCCTGCATGCACTCAGTGTATCTGAGTTAGAGAGTAGTCAAGTAGTCATTTTTTTTCCCCACTTAAAAATGACACAGATACTTTTATTGCTCTTAGGATCAGTTACCTAAACCTGCTCATAGGGCAAGACTTTGTTTGAACTAGTTGGTTGTGTAAAAAGCAGACAAGCCCCATATCCATGTCTCTGCAGTCACAGTATGATCAGGAAGCAGGCAATGCTGTGCTCGTCTCCCAGACATGCTGAGTGAGACAATCAGTGAGAAAGCGGCCCGGGTGCATTTCTGCCAGAGGACGCTTGCCAGACCTCTATGCGGAGCCTTTGCAACCTGCCCTTTGAGAGCTTCTCTTGATCAGATTACAAGGAATTTTTTCTACAGTGAATTTTTGTTGTTGTTTCTATTCCATAAAAACAGTAAGATGAGATGCCCAGTCTTCATGTGTGTTGGGCTGTTGCTCTAATAATAATTACCCCATGGTTAGGGCGCCTTTTCTGTTTCAGATCTCCATTCACTTACACCCAGTCCCACATTGTCCTGTTTAGAGTCCCCACAGGTCCTGGAACTTTGGAAAGGGAGGAGATGGAGAGAGGTGGGTGGTGCTTCCCTTTTTCTTCTTGGTTCAGAGTACCTAGTTTCTGAGGGTTCATCCCCTATATGCATGAGCCTCGGACTGCGGTTTCGTAGGCACAGCTCCTTGCCAAAGGCTGCCTAGGAGCCCTTCGTGTCTTCATGATGAGCCTTTGCCCTTGAGAGAAGTGTAGGCTGCTTCTGTCTCACAAGTCAGCTCCTCCTCCATAATTTTTACTTTTATTGTGTCTTAAGTGGAAATGACAGTGTTCTAGAATTTAACTTCAGAATTTGATCACTGCATTTTCTAGAAAATCCCAGGCTGGGCTGGTTCTTCTCCAGTATGGACCAGAATGAAACAAATTCTCAGATCCTGAATGCACTAGGCTCTTGGGGCTGCGAGCCCCTTTGGGATTGGAGCTTGTGTGATTTTAAGAAAGCTGTTTCTGCACTGCTGGGGAGGTGCCTGTTTGTAGGCACAGTGTTTTTCCTCTCCTTGAGGTTCCCTAACTTGGGGAGCTCAGGGCTTCGGGGGTGGGGAGTCCAAAGATGAACTGGCCTTGGTGCTGCCCAGTGACTTGGCCTTCTTTTGCTGTCTGGGCTAGCCTCAGAGGGAACGGCCCAGTCTGGGGGTGATTTGCCTGGATTTAGTAGAACCTCTAGGCAGTTGTCCTCCTTTCCTTCCTGACATGCCAGCTGAAGAGAAATGCCTGGAGGTGTAAGGCTTGCTTCTTTTCTCTCTGTTTTTAAACCCTCCTCCCCTCCTCAATTCAGGAGCTGGTTTTCCATCCATCCCAGTTGGCAAGAGCCCCATGGTGGAGCAGGCTGTCCAGACTGGTTCTGCTGACACCCTGAATGCTAAAAAGCTGTTACCTGGCAAGGGCACCACAGGGACGCAACTCAACGGTCGTCAGGCCCAGCCGAGCAGCAAGACAACCAGTGGTACTTGAACACATCTTTTCCTGGAGTTTGCTTGATGTTCTAGAAGTGGCACACTACTTCCCGGGCTATTTTGTTTTATTTTTATTTAAAAAAATACTACTTCCCCATCCTAAGCCCCATGTGCTTTTGCAGGGCAGGCCTGTGCAGCAGCCTCCTGCGGTGCCACCCTGGCCATGTGCCCCGTGGTGGTGGGGCCTGCTTTCGGGTTCTGGCTTCCAGCTTCTGTAGGAGCTTTGCCTTACTCTTCCCTTTTGCGCCTTAGATGTAGTCCAGCCAGCAGCTGTGCAAACTCAAGGGCAGGTGAATGATGAGAACAGAAGACCTCAGAGGAGGCGTTCAGGTAACCCTTGTTGCCACTTGATTTCTGGGGACCATGAGTGATCAGCTGAGCTGCTCTGCTTGCCCTCCTGCCTGCTTCTCTGGGTGATGGTTTCCAGGGTGCTGGTGTGATGTCGCTGCTTTTGTGCTCTGTCCCCTCTGTGGCCTTGGGGGTGTGCCTGGAAACTCCTTGTGAGGTGTTGGAGATCACCAGGTTGGTGATCTTCAGCCAGGGCTGTCCTTTGTCCTCACAGGAAACAGGCGAACAAGGAATCGCTCCAGAGGGCAAAACCGTCCAACTAACGTCAAGGAAAACACAATCAAATTTGAGGGTGACTTTGATTTCGAGAGTGCAAATGCCCAGTTCAACCGAGAGGAGCTTGACAAAGAATTTAAGAAGAAACTGAATTTTAAAGGTTTGGCTCATTATGTGAAAATTATCCTCTGCACAGGAGTACCCCTAGAGAGTGTTAGGAGTAGATGCCTGGCTGGGTGTGGTGGATCATGCCTGTAATATCAGCACTTTGGGAGGCTGAGGTGGGTGGATCACCTGAGGTCAGGAGTTCAACACCAGCCTGGCCAACACGACGAAACCCCATCTCTACTAAAAATCCAAAAATTAGCTAGGCGTGGTGGGTACCTGTAATCCCAGTTACTCAGGAGACTGAGACAGGAAATCATTTGAACCCAGGAGGTGGAGGTTGCAGTGGGAGTGAGCCGAGATTGTGCCACTGCACTCCAGCCTGGGCAGCAGAGCAAGACTGTCTCAAGAAAAAAGAGATGCCTGGAGGAACTGGGGAAGCCAGGCGGGTGGTGACCGGCAGTGAGGAATTAATGAAATGAGATGCCGGGAGGTGTGAAAATGGGTGGGATAAGGTGCAGACTGCACGGCCCAGATGGCAGAACGAGACCTGTGCTTAGAAGGTAGAAGAAGAGATCTCTGCTTTGCACAAGGCATAGTTGATGTCTCAGCCTGAGGGTGGCTCCCAAGTGAGCCTGGAGGGACCACCCTGTTAGAAGGCTATGCGCTCTGCCCCTCCTGCACCTCCACGTGTTCTGCTTCTCTTTGTAGATGACAAGGCTGAGAAGGGGGATGAGAAGGACCTGGCTGTGGTGACCCAGAGCGCTGAAGCGCCTGCCGAGGAAGACCTTCTGGGGCCCAATTGCTACTATGACAAATCCAAGTCGTTCTTTGACAACATCTCTTCTGAACTCAAGACCAGGTGAGAGGCTGAATGAATGACAGGAGGACAGTCCTCCAATCTAGAAAGGACAGGACTGAGGGCTCTCAACTTGAAGGCAGAGCTGGACTCTGAGGCTCAGGGTAGCTGTTCTAGGGTCCTGCTTGCATTTCTGCGTGATGAGCGCAGGAGTCCCAGCAGGTTACGTGTGGGAAGCCTCTTGGTGATCCTGACCTGAGGAGTTGGCTGAGGTCAAGCCCGAGAGCCATCTTGGCTTTGCTGCCCTGTCTCCACAAAGGCTGGGCTACACTGCCCTCCCTGGCAGACCCGTGTCCACATTCAGCATACCTCACTGTGCTCTGCTTGCTGGTCCCGCTGGCCTGGCAGCCTGGGGACCTTGCTTTGCAGCCTGAGGTACGGCTAGAGCGTGCTCACACTGGCCTTCCTTCACTTCGTGGTTTGAGGCCAGGGACCATGTGGTGTGTTTTATTTTTCACACCTAACAGCTGGTCAGAAGTCCCACGAAGGAACCTACAGTGTGGGCCTGGCTTGGAGATTTGGGCCCATTTGTCCTGCAGATTGAGCGGCAGACATGCCGCGGGGCGTTGAGGTGGCCTCAGAAGGCAGGCTGGAAAGCCCCACCTCCTCAGGCTCATGTTCTGCAGCGGAAAGATAGAACAGCATGTGGTGGAAGGCCAGGCAGTGAGGGCAATGGGATGGAGCTGTGGACTCGATGGGAAATGGATGATCAGTTCTCACAGATGGAGCAGGCTGCACAGATGAGTGCGGGAAGTGCTTCCAGACAGGCCGAGTCTGGGGGATGGGTTCCTGTAGGGTTTTGTAGGGCATGGAAGTGACTTTGGCTTTTGTTCCAAGTGCCGTGGGAAGCTATCAGAGGGTTTGGTGCTGAAGCGCATGGTGCGGTCTGATGTTTTACGGCGTCCTTGGTGAGAGTGGTTGGATGGTGGGCAAGTGTGGCTGCTGACTGGCCAGTTAGGGGGCCAGTGCTGCAGCACACGTGGCTTGGAACCAGGTGGTGGTGACAGAGGGAAGGGGTAGAGTCTAAATGTATCTTGACGGTGGCGCTAACAGAATTGGCCAACAAGAGTCCAGAATGACTCCTAAGTCTTTTGGCCTGGGCAGCTGATGGGTGGAGTTGCTGCTGCTTTGAACACGGAAGTCTGTGGGCACAGCAGGTTTCCGGCTGAAGGGGAGCTCAGGGTGGGTGTGCTGCCCTGGAGCTGCTGTCTGTGTTGGTGGGAGTGCTGGGTGGGAGTGCTGGGCGCACAGTTGGATGTGGGAACTAGTCTCCCACGAGCGGCTTGTTTGGGTGGCACGAGTGTCCATGCTGTATCCCTGTCTTCTCAACCCCCAGAGCAGAAGTGTCCCATTCCAGGGACCTTGTTCCATCTAGCCTAGCCCCCTCCTTGTCTAGGAGGGTCCACTTCATGCTCCGGTCTCGGGTCTCCTGAGCCTCCGCGGGGTTCCTCTCTGTGCCCAGCAAGCAACAGGGGTTGCCTTGGTAGCCAAGTAGTATCATTGCTTGCCTGTGGTGACAGAGATGGTAGAGATGGATCCTGAGCCCCTGCCCACTGTGGGGATAGTCCTCGTTGGAAGTGGGGCAGGGAGCACCTGCAGTGCCAGAGCTGGGGCCCAGTGCTGACGGGGCTGCCCCTTCCCTGTATACAGTGGCCCTGGTGAGTCTGTTCCCTTCTTCCCTGGGCTGCTCTGAGGACGAGGCCTGGCCAGAAGCCTGGGAGTCAGTGCCTGCTACAATCAGTATTTCTTCTATGGTTTAGCTCCAGGCGGACGACGTGGGCTGAAGAGAGGAAGCTCAACACGGAGACCTTTGGGGTGTCAGGGAGGTTTCTTCGTGGCCGCAGTTCTCGGGGTGGATTCCGAGGAGGCAGGGGCAATGGGACCACCCGTCGCAACCCCACTTCCCACAGGGCCGGGACTGGCAGGGTGTGACGGTGCAGCCAAAGGTGAGTGGATGGGCCTCCTGAATGCTTTGGTGGGAGGGTGTAGGGTCAGGCACACCTGGAGAGTTTAGGAAGGTGGGGAGTAGGCTCCGCTTCCGAGGAAGGAGAGAGGCCCAGAGGTGTCAAAGCCAAACTGAGGGCCTTGAACCTATGAGTCACCAGGGGGCTCTTGACCAACTTAAACCCGCATCTGTGGGGGCAGGACCCAGGCCCCAGCATCCTCCGAGTGAGACTGCAGGTACCGGAGGTGAGGTTATGCGGGAGTCACGTGGGCCGGGGGCTCACCACCCAAGTGAGGCCAGCGAGCGAGACCTTGCTCCAAAGCCAGTGTCTTGGCCCAACCCGGCCCTAAGTGAATCAGAGGCTTCGTTTTTAACAAGGTTCCAGTGGACTTGTGGGCAGCTTAGGGTCTGGGCAGAGCGTCCCACGTCGGGTGCCTGGTGCCGACCCCACCCCAGGACCTCAGGACAGCCAGGTGGGCCCTGGAGGGACTAGGCCTCCTGCCACTAGCTGCCTCCCTGTCCCCAGTCTATTGTACAAGTAGGATTCTCAGAGTGGGCTGTGAGAGGAAACGGGAAGCCAGCCTGACTCGGCAGGAGGGAGGCTGAGTGGCTCCTGCTTGCCAGCAGGGGCAACAGTGCCAGCTTATCCCAGCAGCTGCTTGACTTCCTGTCATCTCTTGCAGGCTCCTACTGAAGTGGCGCAGAAATGACGCTGTGTGTCAGGACGCGAGGAAAACGCTGCACTTACAGGGAGAAGTGGTCACTTTGTTTCTGGAGTTTGGAAGAGTCCCATACTGCTACTTATGTTTTGGACTTAACTGAACTTGGACATGGTCTGAGTTAGAACCACTTGTTTTGGGGAAGTATTCATGGGTAACCTCTTTGAGGTCTTTTTACCTATGTTTCCTTTTTAGTTGCGCATAGCCTAATTCTAAGGTTTTGGTATTTTGCAAAGAGGTTTCTATAGTGAAAGCTGAATCCTTACTTTGTGATTTTTTTTTTTTAATGACAGCTTTGACTTTTAAAAGTGGAACCAAATCTCATTTGGCAAGTGTGGCAGCCAATTGCATCTCTGTAACTCAGCTGACCCCTGGTGCTGCTGGCCTGGCACCCCCACCGCCAAGGGTGGGGTCTCAGGAGTCAGGGCCAGCATAGGGTGGTGTGTGTGTTGGGGGTGGGTGGGTGGAGGGCACGGAAGGGGTTGTCCCATGGATCATGTTGTATAAGCGAACCAGACCACCCTGATGGCATCCACAGTGATGTCAAGGTCGGGGCTGGCCAGGGGTGGGTGGACTAGAAACATTTGGGAGTATGGCCAGGGGCCCTGGACGCTAGCCATGGAGCTGCTGCACGGAGCCTGGTGTCCACAAGCTTCCAGGTCGGGGTTGGAGCCTGGGATGAGCCCCGGCAGTGCCTTGGCCCTTCTGTGGTCCCTGCCAGCCTCTGACCTGGGCCGGTCAGCCATTGCTGGACTCTGGCCACACCCTGGTGTTCTCATCCACTTGGAAACGAGCCAGTCTTCTGCAAGGTCAGTTGACCAAGAGCATATTTCCCCTCGGTTGTACATCCTTGTTTTGTGTTTCTGTTTTAATGGTGGGTGGAGGGAGGGCGGGGTCTACATTTGTTGCATGAGTCGATGGGTCAGAACTTTAGTATATGCATGCGTCCTCTGAGTGACAGGGCATTTTGTCAAAAATAAGCACCTTGGTAACTAAACCCCTCTGATAGCTATAAAGGCTTTAGTTCTGTATTGATTAAGTTACTGTAAAAGCTTGGGTTTATTTTTGTAGGACTTAATGGCTAAGAATTAGAACATAGCAAGGGGGCTCCTCTGTTGGAGTAATGTAAATTGTAATTATAAATAAACATGCAAACCTTTACAATTTTCTTTTCTGATGCTCTAAGAATCCTGTTGACTCTGCTGCCCAAGTCACCTCTGCATCATGTCCAGGTCTGGAGCATACTTAGGCTGGTGGAATTTGGGGAGACTTGGGCCCCATCAGGTGATGGAACAAGGCAGCTGACCCAATTGGTTGGGTGAAGTGCAGCCAGCAGACCTGGCTTCTCCCTGTGGGCCGGGCCACCCTTCTGGGATGAATGGCTCTGCTCTCAGAAAGTGGATACAAAGTCCTTTTAAAAACCCAGTTCACAGATAGCATTAGCCTGTATCAAGCAGTGGCCCCTTTGCCACCTTCCTGCTGCCTCCAAGCTCCCCAGCTCAGGAACGTTCATGTTCTCAGGCACCGTAGAGCAGGTTACACAGCCATGAGCGAGCTGCACCCTGGACCCATGCAGAAAAAGATATGGCTGGTTCTAGGCTCAGAGCATCCTGTTTCAGTCTAACGGGTTTCCAGGTGACCTTAAAAGTGGTCCTCAGAGAGGATGAGGAGACACATCAGCTGCATGAGTTCTCCTTTCAGTACCTGCCTGTGGCCATTGGGTGGGGGTAATGGATATCCTTGACCAACAGAAAAATAAATCTTCTGTTATGTGTGCCAGATACTGGTGGCCACAGTCCTCACCCAGCTAGATGTCTTGGTGAAACAGGTATTGCCTCCCAGAGAATCTCAAGGTAGTCAGGTCATCGCGTACCACCTGACCTTGCTGTTAAAATGTTAATTGTTTTGACAATTGTACATTTTATGCTGAGTTCAAAATGTATCTGGGCCCCTTTACTCCTTTTTAGAAGGTATGTGCCCAAAACCAAGGACCACAGCAAGTGGTAGCATGGGAGAAAAGGGGTGACCCGAGGACAGAAAAGCCTTCAACTGCTGCTGGACTAGAAGCCAAAATGCAGGAAAGGGCAGAGAACAGCCAGAACAGCCTTCTACAGAAAGCAGGGAGCAGACATCGAGATGTGGTCTATGAAAGTCAGACATGGAAAGCTGCTTTGAACAAAGCTGCTGCTCTACAGAATTAACCCAGGGCTACCTGTGTTTGTGTCCTTGACATTATACATTCATTAGCGGACTAGAATGAAGGTCTAAAAGCAAATGGAAGTCATTCTGTGTCTACAACAGAGAAACGGGTCTGCTGAAGGCCAGGTTTCTCTGCAGCACCCAGGGCAGCAGCTGATTTCCCAGGGGAGGAATCTCTGTCTCACGCTGGCTTGCTGTCTTAGCCACAAGGAACAGAAAGGAAAGCTCAAACTTACGGCGGCTCAGGGTTGAAAAAGAAGGGTGAGAGATGAGAGGAATACCATGATTGCACCTAAAGATACACATTCCCTTAAAGAAAAAAGGTTAAAAAATACGGAAGTTTATTGTAGGACACTCAGTGTGAATAAATGGAATGGAAAGGCCTACACATCATTGAGACTCATCCATGATTGATTTGAATTTAAAAATTACAAGCAAAGACATTTTATTCATCATGATGCTTTCTTTTGTTTCTTCTTTTCGTTTTCTTCTTTTCTTTTCAATTTCAGCAACATACTTCTCAATTTCTTCAGGATTTAAAATCTATCAAAAAAAACTTCATGGTTACCTAAGCCAAACAAGGTGCCAGGGAACCAGCGCCCTCTCCTGGGGAGGGTAGCCAGGCTTTGGCACTGCTGCTCATACAGCCTCTTTGGAGAGGGACCTCGAGGAAAACAAGAGGATGCTGGCCTGACCTAGACAAGTATTAAGCAGCAGCAGCAAATCTGACTGGCAGCTGCTCAGCATGCCCAGAGAACATGCGTGGACCATCTAATCAGAGGAAGATGGGAATCTTCTCTTTGACGTATGGGGAGCCTCAGAAAAACATTTTCCTAATGGTAAAACCACAGAACGACCCCATGATGTTTCCTTCTGGACTGGTACTGCCCTGATCATGGAGAAAACTCACAGGTGAAGAAAGCAGACAAACTTGGTGATTACCTTGAGGGGTTGATCTCGCCTCATGACAGCAAGTTCAATGTTTTTGCCACCTGACTGAACCACCTTGAAGGGATAGAAGACAGGAGCATTAGCCACCTTTCCCTATTCAAGACAAAAGCAGCTCTCAGGAGTACCGTAAATAGGTGTGTACCCAAACCCAGCACAGTCCCAGGAATGGAGGTCCCAGCCCCCAAAACCTGTGTCTTTCTCCTAAATGCATTTGTGAAGTCTACTTGGGATGCCTGCACACCCTCCTTTCTCCCAGCACTGGGACTCCTCTCTATTGCACAGCAGCTGTGCTCGAGGCCCTCCCCTTGACATAGCAGTCACCACCAGGAATCCTGATGCCTACGCTCCAGCCTGGCCTTCCAGCTAGTCCCTCTCTGGTTTCACCTGCTAGCACTTCAAGGTCTTGACAAAGCCCAACCATATCTCCAGTTCTCTAATCCCGACTTTAGCAACAGTTCAAGCCTCTGGAAGGCCTAGTGATGGCATAAGGAGAACAGATTCCACAGCTGGACAGCTGGGTTCACATCCTGCCTCTGGTTCTCATGCTGTGTGCCCCCTGCACAACCCTCAGCTGTCCCAGCTGGATAAAGGCACTAATGATCACACCTTGTGTGGCTATTTCAAGGAACACAGCCGTTAGGATACACCATAGACCAGAGCAGTGCCTGGCACATAGCAGTCATTAGGCATTACTGTTGGATCCTTGCCACCTTCCTTGCTGCCCCATCTACCTACCAGTCACCACCAAAACGTGGTATCTTCACCACCTTGCCTGGATTCCAAATGCAAACTTACTTCCAGGAGCGCCTTGATCACCAGCTTAATGGTCAAATCATCTGTTTCAATGGCTTCATCCGTATAGTTCTTTTCCAGGAACTCGCGTACTGACTTGGCACCCCGGCCTATGGCATTGGCCTAAAACAGACACGTATGTTGTCACGTGGCATAGGGCATGACAACCCAGGGCCAGCCCTGGAACACAGCTGCCCGACATGGGCCGCCCAGTCAGTGGTGGTGGCAGGAGGCAAGCTGGAGTGCTGGACGGCAGCCCTGGACACAGGCCCTGCCTGTGGCTTCTTTTGCAAAAGCTCTTTAGAATTGGTGCTAATCCTTACCAAAATGGGATTATACCTTTTATTCCATTATCAAGAGGCAATGGGAGATTTTCTTTTTTTTCTTTTTTTTTTTGAGATGGAGTTTTGCTCTTGTTGCCCAGGCTGGAGTGTAGTGGTGTGATCTCAGCTCACTGCAACCTCTTCCTCGGGGTTCAAGCAATTTTCCTGCCTCAGTCTCCTGAGTAGCCAGGATTACAGGCATGTGCCACCATGCCCAGCTAATTTCTTTTGTATTTTTAGTGGAGACAGGGTTCTGCCATGTTGGCCACGCTGGTCTCGAACACCTGACCTCAGGTGATCCACCTGCCTCAGCCTCCCAAAGTGCTGAGATTACAAGCGTGAACCACCACACCCACCTGAGGATTTTAATTTATGTGGTCTGTCCTTACAGCTTGCTGCCCTTTGATTTTTTTCCAAACAGCAATGTTTAATAATCTCGCTCTCGTAGGACTAGGTAAACTTAAACTGACTCATTCACTGATACAGGCCTACAGCAGGAAGCCCAGGACCTCCCACCCCTCAGAGCCTGTTTCTGGCAAGATTGTCCAAAGCCCCTTTGTTTTGTCACGAACTCACCTTCCAGGCATGGTATGTGCCCGATGGATCAGTCTGATAGAGCCTAGGAGTGCCATCAAAGTCGAAACCCACAATGAGAGCAGAGATGCCAAACGGCCTGCGCCCATTGCTCTGCGTATAACGCTAGCAAGAAAAGAAGCAGGTCAGTACCATCCAACTAAGAAATTGCACGTGAGGAAAGAACCGTACTTAATGAAAGTATGAACATTTTAAATCATGCCTAAGCCCCCTCAGGTTATTAGCAGTTCAAATGATATATTAGCCAATAGCTTTCAACATCCTTTTCTGCATTTTCATCCCAGAAAGACTCACCTAGCACCAGAATTGTACCATGGAGCACAACTCAGGTTACTGGAAATTACTTTGACAGGTAGACATGTATTCTGCTTACACGTTAATGGCATTTCCTCATAGGGTGGCTTCTAGCCCCTTTCAACTGCTTGGTGACTGGTAACTCAGAATGGCAAGACAAAAGCTATCATTTCCCTCTAGACACAGGAATTTGGAATATCCCAGGAACTGAGAACAGAACGGTGTTACTCAAATTGGTGAGCTAGGTCAAGTTACACTTGTGCAAGTCAAGATCAGGATCATGGAATAAATCAGTTTTCTGATTCACCTGAAGTGACATGCAAATCCACATGAAGTGACATAGCAGGACGACCCTCCTTGGCGGAGCAGTGACTGCCCTGCTGCCAGAAGTGAGCATGCGATCAGGCAGGCACCCACCTGCTTCAGGCTGGCGATGTAGCGGGTGATGTACTCCACAGTGACCGGGTCCTCCACAGTCAGCCGGTGGCTCTGGCACTCCACCCGGGCCCTGTTGATGACTATCCTTGCATCGGCGGTGAGGCCTGCAAGGAGAGCAGAGAGGCTTCTGCTAGAGAGACAGCACAAACTACAGGCTGGGGGATGGACATGATGATCCAGCATTTAACCTTCCACAGACCCCCAAACCGGCAGCAAGGCTATTCTAAGTGACTGGCAGTGGAACCTGTCAGCCCCTGGGAACTTCTAAGAAATTGGGTACAGATGCTTCTCGATGTGCAGTGGGGTGGTATCCCACTAAGCTCATCGTAAGTCGAAAATACCCAGCTGAAAATGCATTGACTACCCCATAAACCCATTGTAAATAAAAAAATGTTGGCTGTTGTGCAGAATCTGGATTTTTAAAAACATTGTAGATCAAACCATACTAAGTCAGGGACTGTCTGTATATGAAGAATTGTGTGCCTCGGACCATACTTAAACACGGTACCTGAGTCCTCTAGGGAATCTTAGAAATTGAGTTAATCCCTAATTTCATTACATAAATTGAGATCTTCCTAGACTGGATCTGCTGAGGAGAAATGAGCAAGACCAAAACAGCGCTGAGAACGTGCCGAGGCATGGCCTGCATCCACCAATGCGGTCTTTGTTACTGCTGGGGATGGCAGGACGTGGTTCTGTCCTCTCCATGCCACAGACGCAGTTAGCTCTAGAAAGTCCAGCCTTTCTCTAGATTGTAACTGACTGATACAGAAAAATAACAGTGGAGGTCAAACTGCACAGCAGTCAGAAGTGTTTTCATCCATTTAGCCATTTCTCTTTCACCCGCTGTGGCAGAGAGGCCACCAAAGAAACTGGCCAACTTAAAAGTCCAAATTCATTTCTTTTAAATGATTTTCATTTACTCAGTTTATATGGCTCACAATAGCCCACACACCAAGTTAATCTCCAAAGCCCTGTTCTTCGCTGAGACTCGAGAGAGTAAGACGGCGCTCCCCACCGACTCGTACCTGCAAAGGCCATGCAGACGTTGTCATCCAAGGCACAGATCTTCCGTACCGTTCTTTCATCCTGCAGCTTGGCCACTGACTTCTTCTCCACACCAAGAACAACAATGTCTCTTCCTCGAACACCAACCTTTAATTAAGATCCACGAACCACATAAGAAAGTGATACGAGTGCTGGGTGCAGTGGCTCATGCCTGTAATTCCAGCACTTTTGGAGGCTGAGGTGGGTGGATGACTTGAGTTCAAGAGTTCGAGACCAGCATGGACAACATGGCAAAACCCTATCTCTAAAAAAAAAGTACAAAAAATAGCCAGGCGTGGTGGCTCAAGCCTGCAGTCCCAGCTACTCTGGAGGCTGGAAGGTGGAGGCTGCAGTGAGCTATGACAGCTGGGAGACAGAGACAGCAAGACCCTGTCCCCTCACCCCACCCCATCCTCCCAAAAAAAGTGACACATGGTTCTACTGCCAGGCAGTGAGCACTAGGAGCAGATTTGAACCTCGGTCCTGGGGGATACGTACTCTGGGTAGCAGCTCCCACTGGAAGGTGTGTTCACCCACACCCCTTTCTCCTCCACTTGTCTGTCACTGTGGTTGGCACCACGTCCTGCAAACCCAGGGGCATTCATCTACTGCTGGTAGAGCTAGCCCAGGCATGCTCACCTAGGTGCCCAACTTGCGCCTTTCAAATGCTGAGGTGTAGTTTTAGTTACAGCATAGCTAGTAAGTAACCATTATATACCATTATATAATCGGCATGTGTTTCCTTTCAACCCAATGAATGAAACAGCAGCATGCAAAGCCTGGAAGCCTGAGACTTGCACACTCGAGTCTGGTGTTCTGAAGGCAGTGTTTCTGTAGTAGTGAAATTATATTGAGCCACAATGCACTGTTTCCTGCACTGTGACATACTCATGTGACAGCCGTGGGAAGAGGCCTGATTTGCTGCCAGTGGACAAGGTGTCAACTGTTAATCCCAAATTGTTTATGGCTGATACCAGAGAAGGATGTAGCTGTTACTAAAAGCACCGACAATCACTGACAGTCAACCCCGAGTCAAGCCAGAAACAAAGGGAACCATCATTGGGATAAACAGCGGCTCCTGGTTTAGAGCAGGGACTTCTCCCGCTCAGCACTGTGAGCACCTGGGCAGGCTGATCTCACTGTTCCTGCCGCCCTGAGCACGGGTGGGATATTGAGCAGTGTCCCTGGCCTCTACCCTCTAAATGCCAGGAGCACCTCTGCGAGGTCTTGGACCACTAGAAAAGTAGCCACACACTGCCAGTGGCCCCTGTGGGCACAAAACCATCCCTGGCTGAGAAGTTCTGGTCTCAAGTGTTTGGGTTTTCCGGGAGCTTTCTCAGGTACTGACTCACTTGACCTTCAACTGACTCGAGGCCCAGAGAAGCTACATGGATTTGTTAAAGCCAGGTGCAGCCAACTGGCGGAGGTGGCAGTATTGGGGTCGAAGGCAGGGGTCAGCCGACTCCTAGTGCTCTTTAAGCTGACTTAGATCACCTGATAAATAACTGGGCCTTCATTTCAAAACAAAGATTCAGAAAATGAAAAAATTTACAGAACCGTGTGTGCTGCTTTCTCTGCCTGCTCAAACTTCTGAATACCAGGTGATAAAAGAATAACGATCTCTCAGGCTGACCAGTAAAACTGACACGTCTTGATGTTACGAATTTAAGTTTCAAACAATGTCACTAAGATCAATGTACAGTAGCCCTCGTCAAAACTGAAACGGCCGTATTCAGACCAGTCCTGACCCGGGCGGCTGCAGCCCGGCCCCGGGAAGGCTCCTTCCGGCAGGGTGCGGAGATCCCGGAGGCGCCCGCCACCGGCCAGACCAGCGAGCCGCTTTGTTCCCGAAGCCCACCTGGGCCTAGAGAACAAGTGTTGCCCTGGGGCGGGTGGGGGTCCCTGTAACGGGGGACTGAGCAGTTCGCTCCCCAGCCACCCGGCTGCGTGAACAGCCCCCAGCGAGCGCACAGTCGATCCCCCGCGGCCTGCAGCGGCCCTCGCCCGGCCTCTGCAAACCGGGTCGGCGATGCGACCCACGCGCCCAGCCGGGGCCAGGGGTGCCCAAGATGGCGTCGCCACGGTCCCGCGTGCCCGGTGCCCCACGCGAGGCTGGGCCCCAAGCGAGGCTCCGGGTGGGGAGAACGGGCGCTCGCGGCTCACGCCAAATGCCGCCTCTGCAGGCACTCGTGGAGACCGGCAACGGGGCCCGCGCTGCCCACGCCGCTGCCCCGCGCGCGCCCACAGCTCCGCGCCAGGCCCTGACCCTCTCTCGGCTCCCCAGCCCCACTTCCGCCCGCGTCCCCAGCCCCGCGCAGGCCCCGGCGCCTCACCGCGGTCGAGCCCTTCTTGACGGCCTCCTGCGCGTATTCCACTTGGAAGAGATGGCCGTCGGGCGAAAAGACGGTGATGGCGCGGTCGTAGCTCATGCCGGCGGGGCGGCGACCGGGCTCCTTCCGCCGCGACTCTCAAAAGCGCACACTCACGGCCCGCGCGCACCCGCGACTCCCGGCGCCACTGCGCCCGCGCCCCGCCCTCGGCGCCGTGACCTGCGCTGCCGGCGAC
>NW_016807321.1:202297-232687 GCF_001698545.2 Rhinopithecus bieti
CCGGGCCGTGTGGGGGGCGCTCCCCGGAGAGCCTGCGCCAACTTTGTTGGGGCGGCGGGTCCCTCGGGCCGGGGCACGGGGCGCTGGGGGCCGGGCGGACGCTGGAGGGTGCCGGCCCCGGAGCGCGCTGTCCTCCGAGTCCGCGGCGCGCGCTGGGAACCGTCCTGGGCCGTGCCGGGCGCACGGGGACCCCTCGGGTCCGGGGCCGCGGTGAGGGCTCGTCGCGCTCCGCAGCCAGCCTCGGTGGCGAAGGCGGGCGGCGGGCGACACTCGCTTTCTGCGCTCAGCTTGGCGTGTGGAGAAGGGCGCGGGCCGGCCTCCGGGCGCACGGAGATGGCGGGGCCCGCGGCCGGGGCTGCCCCTTCTGCCGCTGGAGCGAGGTGCGGACGATGGAGGCACAGAGGGACGCGTCCCAATGCCCATTTGGGGGGCATCGTTAGACAGCCCGGCCCCGTAGGGAGCACACCGCCCGCCCGTATCCTCGCGGCCATGCCGCGTTTCAGCGTGACACCCTCCCCCGCCGCCTCGCCTAACAAACTTGATGGATTCGCTCCACAACCTTTCCTCTAGCTCCGTAAGTTCGGCCTTGTGGATTTCAAGAGACAGCGTTTACAGGGGTTTCGGACACCGTTATCCAAAGCCCTAAGTTTTGAAATTGAGACTTTGCATTTTCTGCTGTTTTTCTGTAGAAGACAAATTCGGAAGAAAATCGGCATTAGCCATTCCCGTTTCAGTTGTCACAACATCTTTTGGAGTGGCATTGGTTTTTTCCTAAACTCCGACTCCGTCTTCACCCTGGTGGGATTGCAGGAATAAACAGTGGTATTCCTAGGTTCCCAG
This sequence comes from Rhinopithecus bieti, assembly GCF_001698545.2. Classification (NCBI taxonomy): domain Eukaryota; kingdom Metazoa; phylum Chordata; class Mammalia; order Primates; family Cercopithecidae; genus Rhinopithecus; species Rhinopithecus bieti. The sequence continues at coordinate 203,138 of NW_016807321.1, forward strand.
GAGCGCTTGTCTCCCTAAGGGGGTTCACCTTGACCTTGACTGTGGCTCTTATTCCTTGATGACATACCAGTCTCCTGTGGAAGTTGTCCTAAATCTATCGCCTATTTTGAGACTACTCTTGCTGTTGCTAGTTTTAGAAATTTGATGGTCTTAACAAATGAGAACCTTGGCCAACTCTGAACAGGACAGATTGAGAATAGCAGAAACACAGATTTACAAGTGTGGCATTTTAATTAATGTAGTAAACTCTTATGTGTGCTTACTGTATCCCAGACACTATTCTAGGGGTTTTATAAATTTTAGTTCATCCAATTCTTCATAGAAGCTACTGGCATCCCATTTAATAGCTAAGGAGGCTGAGGTCTGGGGAGGCTGTGCCTTGCTGGTAAGTGGACGCTGAAGCCTGGGGGGGCTGAGTGCCTTGCTGGTAAGTGGCACAGCCAGGTGTTGAACCCATACTGTGGCTCCAGGGTCTGCTGTGTTGGTACCCCTTAATCTGGGAACATTTGGCCAGGCGGAGGTCAAGCTCTAGGCTCAGAGGCAAATGTTGGAACCCAGAGCATCTCCTGGCACTCTGGTTTTTTGGACCTTGGCATTCATTGTTCCTGAAGTTACCTTTGTCTTCAACGTTCGTCCCGTTATTTGCACTGCGCACACATTTCCATTGAAGCTCCCCAAATTCGCCAGGTAAAAGTGTATATTGAGGTGCTGTCCCAAACATCAGATCAGAAAAGAAGAAATGCACCTGGGGACTGTGTGTCCCAGGGCAGAAACTCAGCCTGCTGACCATTGGAAATGGATCTTTAGTTTAGGCTGCTGACTTGGCCTGGTAGGGCCAGCAGGCTGCGTGTTGGGCTTGGTGTTTTGACAGTGAATATATTTACCCAGGGATCTTTTACTGGGAGGTGTGAGAAGGCTGAGAAAGGTGTGAGAGGTGCGTGTTCTATGCCTAAAACGTGTGCTGTGTCCACAGTGTGTGCTAGTAGTCTCATGCCGAGAGCATTAAGAGAAGCCAGGAACCCCTCTGAAACCTGCTTGGTAGTGAAGGGGAAGGAAGAATACAACTTGTCCTTAACAACATTGTGTGTGGGTGGGGATCTTTCAGGCCAACTTCTACTCAACCTTCAAAGCCTCACTCAAATGTTCCCTGTCTCATGCTCCCTCAGCCATCATGTGGCCCATGTAGCACTTGCTTGGGCTCCTGAGTTCAGCATGTGACTGACGAATTCTTTGCTGATCCCCAGCCTCTCCTTGTGTCTGAGCACAGTTAGTGCTGAGCACGTGCCGGTGCATCTGTGACTCTGGTTCCATCAGTGGAAGTGTTTTGAAATAAGCAGATGTGTTAGTGTCCTGTGACTTCCTTGACACATTACCACAACCCAGGTGGCTTCAAACGACAGAAATCTATTCCCTCACAGTTTTGGAGGCCAGAAGTCCCAAGTCCAGGGATCAGTTCCCTGCTCTTCTCTTGGCTTCTGATGGCTGTGGGCAGCCCTTGGTGTTCTGTAGCTTGTAGGTGCATCCAGCCAGTCTCTGCTTTCATCATCATCTTTTTTTTTCTTTTTTTTTTTTTTTTTGAGATGGAGTTTCGCTCTTGTTGCCCAGGCTAGAGTGCAATGGCACCATCTCGGGCTCACAACCTCCGTCCCCCACCCGCCCATGTTCAAACAATTCTCCTGCCTCAGCCTCCTGATAGCTGGGATTACAGACGCCTGCCACCACATCCAGCTAATTTTGTGTTTTTTAGTACAGATGGGGTTTCTCCATGTTGGCCAGGCTGGTCTTGAACTCCCGACCTCAGGTGATCTGCCCCCACCCCCACCCCCCTTGACCTCCCAAAGTGCTGGGATTACAGACGTGAGCCATCGTGCCTGGCCTCAATTTCCCAGTTTTTATAAGGACTCTTTTATTGGTTTTAGGGCCTACGTTAGTCCAGCCAGACCCCATCTTTATTTCATTTTCAAAAAGCTTGTTTCCAGTACCTCCCATGCGCAGGGACCAGGGGTCCGGGCACAGTTCAGCCCACAAGAGTGCATTTGTGGTGAGGGCTATCCCAGAGAAGGAGCCGTGAGACAGAGGCCGAGAGCCACAGAGGGTCCCAAACCTGGCCTGCATGGAGCAAGTATTGGGGCACCCGAAGTGGAAGGGCGGGGAGTGCTGGGCTGATGTGGGGAGGGTAGCTGGTGGTGACCAGGCAGCAGTGCATGGGTGAGATGGTCAGAACCAGTCTGTGGCAAGCACCACAAGGGACATGACTGTGCTGGGGAACCCTGTGTTGGGGCTGGGCCATGTCACCACAGTGGCCCCTGGGCCTGGCTGGCTGTTCTCTGGCCACCAGCTGGAAACTGTAATGTCCTACTGTCCAGTGTGTGCTTCTTACGCTGCTGTTGGGGCTGGGGCTGCAGTGGTCACCACGGACCATATGGCCAGACTTGACCCCTGGGTTGCCTCCTTGCTGCTTGGCATACAGAAAGTGGTCAATAAATGTGTTACTATTTCTGTTAGTATTGGTTTTCTCATTGGTTTCCTTGGCCGGATAATAGCAGTGGTGTCTGCCGGTCTGCTGGGTGTCTGGATCCCCAGTGCCTGTTGCAGGGCAGGGTTGGGGAAAAGCTCTGAGGGAATGGGACAGAGCTGGGAGGAGGTGGGCCCCTGGGTCTGCCTGCTGAGTGGGTTTGGTGTGGGAAGACAAGACCTTTGTGGAGTGGGTTGGTGCCATGCCCAGGGTACGAGAGCCAGGGAGTGGTTGAACCTGGACCAGCCCTATCCCATGCCCTTGGTACCCAGGTGCGGGGGTGGGGCATGGGCAAGGGGCACACTTCTGGGTGGGGATGAGCTGTGGAGGATGGGGTGCACACCCAGCAGACAGTGGGCACCTTGTGTGCTCCCTCAGACCTGGAACTTGCTGTCTGAAGGAACGCAAGCTAACTTGGCTAGGAGTGTTTGTAAGGTGAGAGCTGTCCTGTGACTGAATGGCTTAGGGATGCCAAGCCTCCCTTGCATGTGGCTGATTGACAGCATTCTTCCTGCTATCAGAGGCTCCCCCCACCTGAGAAGGGGAGCACGGGGGCCTGTCTTTATATCCCCAGGGATGAGGGGTGGGGTCCCCTCATTCTGGAGCCTGGGCTCAGCCCTGGGGAGGGACCCCGCAGCCACAGGCCTTGCTTGGCCTCCTTGCTGTCTTAGGTCAGGTGAGGGTGGTGCTCTGCAAGGCCCTTGAGCCTGAGCGCTGTGGGCAAGGCAGGCAGGAGAAAGACATTGTCCCGGAGGGAGCAGCCGCAGCCTGGCCTCTGTCCCCTCTGTCTGTAAAGCCTGGCCATACACCCTCTTGCTGGGCGCTCCTGAAGGTGCTCTTCCCAGTCCTGTTCAGCTGGGAGGGTGAGGAAGCATTTGGATAAAGACAGTGCCTGCCCACTGCCCTTTACCCCTGACCTTTCCAAGGCTGATGGGTCTCCAGAGTCCCTGTCTGCCATCCAGTCGCTGGGTGTGGAGTCTGGAGGCAGCAGCCGAAGGCAGCCCAGGTCTTGCCCAGGTGGCGCTCGCTAGCCAGTGGTCCCGGATGTTCTTGAGGCTCCTGGCCTTTGCACCGTCTGTGCCCCAGGCCAGTGGGTTGGAGCCTGGGCACCTGCCCCTGTGTGCTTGGAGTCCGAGGACAGATTTCCTGGAATCCCCAGGCTGCAGATGGTGGAAGAGTCACGCCCGCCCCCAGTGGATGCAGAGGTCACGCCCTGTGGCGTGATACGGGGGATGCAGGAATAAACAGGCCCTGGGTGCTGAGCAGTTAGCGAGCCGGCACTGATGGCCCGTAAGGCCTGTGGGGCCTGGGAAGAGGAAGCGCAGGTCTTCTCCTCTGGTCCAGGCAGGCACCTCCACTGCCTCCCTGCCGTGTGATCACAAGAGGAATCCAAAAGGTTGGGAGAAGGTGCCATGGACGATTGTGGGAAGGAGGCACCTGTGATGCTGGTCCGAGTCTAATTGGCCACCACAGTTGCTGTGCACAATGGGGACGGAAGTGGCCTATTTATATCCTCCTCAAATTGGAAATAAGTGTGGGAAGCAGGCAGGTCCTTGGTGTTACCAGGATGAGGATGGGGGCCGTGGAACTGCGGGAGGGCAGGGTGGGGCAGGCCGGACTTCCTGGGCTCACATTCTTATCCCGCTGATGGTGATGTGTGCTTCACCTTTCTGTGGCCCAGTTTCCTTGTCTTTAGCAAGAGGACAGGGCTGTGGCCTCCCTCCTAGCCTGTGTGTATGGGTAAGGCAATGCCTGGCAGCCTTGTAATTGGTCAGCTTTAGCCTTTGATCAGGCACACAACCAGCAAGGAATGGCCGGAATTTATCCGTGGCATTCGGAAAGGGAGGTAAGGACTCCATTCCATACTGCAGGAAACCATCGCAAGTCCAGGGTCGTGTCAAAAAGAAAAGGCAGTGTCAGCACATGGATGAGACGCACACGGACATCATGTGTCGCTAGTGCAGTAAGCACGTCTTCAGCTTGGGAACTGTCAGGAGCAAAGCGACTTTGTTGTGCTGTGCTGTGAGACGCCCCGGAGCACCATGAGACCGAAAGTGATTGCCAAGGCGTGTGCAGATGCGGCTGCTGTTGTGTGTGTTAAGCACGTCNGGGGCTGCAGTGGTCACCACGGACCATATGGCCAGACTTGACCCCTGGGTTGCCTCCTTGCTGCTTGGCATACAGAAAGTGGTCAATAAATGTGTTACTATTTCTGTTAGTATTGGTTTTCTCATTGGTTTCCTTGGCCGGATAATAGCAGTGGTGTCTGCCGGTCTGCTGGGTGTCTGGATCCCCAGTGCCTGTTGCAGGGCAGGGTTGGGGAAAAGCTCTGAGGGAATGGGACAGAGCTGGGAGGAGGTGGGCCCCTGGGTCTGCCTGCTGAGTGGGTTTGGTGTGGGAAGACAAGACCTTTGTGGAGTGGGTTGGTGCCATGCCCAGGGTACGAGAGCCAGGGAGTGGTTGAACCTGGACCAGCCCTATCCCATGCCCTTGGTACCCAGGTGCGGGGTGGGGCATGGGCAAGGGGCACACTTCTGGGTGGGGATGAGCTGTGGAGGATGGGGTGCACACCCAGCAGACAGTGGGCACCTTGTGTGCTCCCTCAGACCTGGAACTTGCTGTCTGAAGGAACGCAAGCTAACTTGGCTAGGAGTGTTTGTAAGGTGAGAGCTGTCCTGTGACTGAATGGCTTAGGGATGCCAAGCCTCCCTTGCATGTGGCTGATTGACAGCATTCTTCCTGCTATCAGAGGCTCCCCCCACCTGAGAAGGGGAGCACGGGGCCTGTCTTTATATCCCCAGGGATGAGGGGTGGGGTCCCCTCATTCTGGAGCCTGGGCTCAGCCCTGGGGAGGGACCCCGCAGCCACAGGCCTTGCTTGGCCTCCTTGCTGTCTTAGGTCAGGTGAGGGTGGTGCTCTGCAAGGCCCTTGAGCCTGAGCGCTGTGGGCAAGGCAGGCAGGAGAAAGACATTGTCCCGGAGGGAGCAGCCGCAGCCTGGCCTCTGTCCCCTCTGTCTGTAAAGCCTGGCCATACACCCTCTTGCTGGGCGCTCCTGAAGGTGCTCTTCCCAGTCCTGTTCAGCTGGGAGGGTGAGGAAGCATTTGGATAAAGACAGTGCCTGCCCACTGCCCTTTACCCCTGACCTTTCCAAGGCTGATGGGTCTCCAGAGTCCCTGTCTGCCATCCAGTCGCTGGGTGTGGAGTCTGGAGGCAGCAGCCGAAGGCAGCCCAGGTCTTGCCCAGGTGGCGCTCGCTAGCCAGTGGTCCCGGATGTTCTTGAGGCTCCTGGCCTTTGCACCGTCTGTGCCCCAGGCCAGTGGGTTGGAGCCTGGGCACCTGCCCCTGTGTGCTTGGAGTCCGAGGACAGATTTCCTGGAATCCCCAGGCTGCAGATGGTGGAAGAGTCACGCCCGCCCCAGTGGATGCAGAGGTCACGCCCTGTGGCGTGATACGGGGATGCAGGAATAAACAGGCCCTGGGTGCTGAGCAGTTAGCGAGCCGGCACTGATGGCCCGTAAGGCCTGTGGGGCCTGGGAAGAGGAAGCGCAGGTCTTCTCCTCTGGTCCAGGCAGGCACCTCCACTGCCTCCCTGCCGTGTGATCACAAGAGGAATCCAAAAGGTTGGGAGAAGGTGCCATGGACGATTGTGGGAAGGAGGCACCTGTGATGCTGGTCCGAGTCTAATTGGCCACCACAGTTGCTGTGCACAATGGGGACGGAAGTGGCCTATTTATATCCTCCTCAAATTGGAAATAAGTGTGGGAAGCAGGCAGGTCCTTGGTGTTACCAGGATGAGGATGGGGCCGTGGAACTGCGGGAGGGCAGGGTGGGGCAGGCCGGACTTCCTGGGCTCACATTCTTATCCCGCTGATGGTGATGTGTGCTTCACCTTTCTGTGGCCCAGTTTCCTTGTCTTTAGCAAGAGGACAGGGCTGTGGCCTCCCTCCTAGCCTGTGTGTATGGGTAAGGCAATGCCTGGCAGCCTTGTAATTGGTCAGCTTTAGCCTTTGATCAGGCACACAACCAGCAAGGAATGGCCGGAATTTATCCGTGGCATTCGGAAAGGGAGGTAAGGACTCCATTCCATACTGCAGGAAACCATCGCAAGTCCAGGGTCGTGTCAAAAGAAAAGGCAGTGTCAGCACATGGATGAGACGCACACGGACATCATGTGTCGCTAGTGCAGTAAGCACGTCTTCAGCTTGGGAACTGTCAGGAGCAAAGCGACTTTGTTGTGCTGTGCTGTGAGACGCCCCGGAGCACCATGAGACCGAAAGTGATTGCCAAGGCGTGTGCAGATGCGGCTGCTGTTGTGTGTGTTAAGCACGTCTTCTCGTGTTCTTAGAGTCTTTGAAATTGCACACGCATGTCAAACACACAGTGGCAGGGCCATGAGGCAGCAGCCAGCTCCCCCCAAGGAGACTGCACGTGTAAATTTGGGGGCTCTTCTGAAGCCCACAGACCGACTTCACATATTCCACAGTTGGGGGAATGTTCGGAGGGTCCCATTGGCTTCCATCAGTGGAGTCTGTAGTGTCGGCTTGCTGACCTTGGGGGCAAGGACGGAGCAGCTCAGGCTGGGCTCAGGGAAGGAGAGCTGATGGGTCAGCGATGTCTGCCCCGAGAACAGGAGTGGCAGGTGCTAGCACAGGTGCCATCGCCGGCTTAGCCACCTGCTGATGCTCAACCAGCAATCCGCTTGGCCAGGCTGGTCCCTCTCACACCTTGATGACTCCTAGGAGTTGATCCTGTGTCTGTGTCCACGCCATGCGTGGGGAGTGCGTGGCAGCCCTGCGTGTAGTGGCAGAAGACAGGGAACAATTTCAATGTCTGTCCAAGGAGACTGAGTACTACGTTGTGTCCATGTTGTGGAATTCTCTGGAGCGTAGGAAACATTGAGGTTTTTTTTTGTTTTTTTTTTTGTTTGTTTTGTTTTTTTTTTTAAAAAGACAGCCTCTTGCTCCTTTGCCTAGGCTGAGGTGCACTGACGTGATCACAGTTCATGCAGCCTCGTCCTCCTGGGCTCAAGGGACAGGTGGGGTCTCTGTGCTAACAGAGGACAGTCTCCAAGATATTTGAGAGGAAAGGAAACTGTGGAACAGCAGAGCGGAACGTTATCAGGTGTGTGCAGAGTCGGGAGGGGAGTGCATGGACTCCATGCGAGACGCTTCCAGAAGGAGCAGAGCTGGCCTCTGGGTGGGAGGAGCCAAGGGTTCCTCCTAGAAAATTAAAAAGGTTCCAAAAGTCTTTGTAATTAGAAAGGACAACCACGAGGACACTGGAGGTGTTTCTGCCCAGTGTGGGCAGTGAGCCTCAGAGCCCCAGGCCTCCTCTGTGTCCAGCTTCCAGGGCCCCACACAGGTTCGTCACTGGAGAGAGACGGTTCTGCTGAGAGCCCCTCACCCAGGTTTTTGCCTGGCAGCCCCAGCCCTTCCCCTACTCTCTGTGGGCTCTGGGACCCCAGTTGCTCTCCATCCCCAGTTCTCATCCTCACTCCCTCACCTACCCAGTCAGGACCCCACAGCGGGGCTTCAGCAGTCCCAGGCCCCATCCTTCATGCCAGGCTGTGCCTTGGGCCCTCCAAGCCACACCCTGTATCCCCCGTCAGTCCCTGCCTGCCAAATCCGGTTTCTCTGCTCACCCGCATGGTCCATGGCCATGGCCACAGCTTCTGTGCCCCTTGGGTTCGTCTCCCTGTGGGTGCTGGGCTTGGCCCTGGGCGTCAGCCAGCCTGACCAACAGAGACACGTTGGGGCCGCCCCTCAGAACCTGAGACCACAGGGGTGACAATGCCGAGAGGGAGTGGGAGGCCCGGGTGTCCCAGCTGCCCCAGTGGCGAGCCCAGCCAAGCCCAGCAGAAGATCCTCCCAGCTGGCCCAGAATCATGAGAATTAAGAAATCATGTTTGGACCATGCGGCTCAGGGAGGTTTGTTGCACATTGGGTGATGGATGTACCCAGCCGCGTTGGGATCTTGGTCCAGCCAGCCTTTGCAGTGAGCACAGGCTTCAGTTGAGAAAGTAACCCCTGCGATGGGCACAGGACTCCTGTCCCCCAGCAGTCCCCGTTCCCCTCTTCTCCAGCTCCTCAGAGCTGGCCTCCGTTCCTGGACACGCCCCATAGCCTTTGCACACGCCTGTTTCCTCCATCGGGCCGCCCTTCCCCCACCTCACCCATGTGCTCCTGCCCAGCCTCCAGCCCAGCTGGAGGTCAACCCCAGAAGCGTGGGGCTCCGCTGCCTCATGGCCTTGAGCAGATGCTCACCCACGTTGGTCTCCACCTGTCCGGCCACCCACGCCTACTCCACCATAAGAAGAGCGGGTCGCACCTCCTCACTGTCACCTCCACTCACCCAGGCCTAGGATGGGCACGTCGATGAAGCATGCTGAGAGATGGGGTCTCACCACCCCTCCTTACTGCGGCCCCCGATGCCAGCCTCTAGCTCCTCCGGATGGAGTTGCCACCTCATCTCTGTCTCCAGCACCCTCACCTCAGGAGGCCTCAGGCTACCAGCTGCAGTGCTTTGCCGGAAACGTCTCTGACACAGGTTTACTCCTGAACTTGTAGAAACTCAGCTTCTCTGGAAAGGGTGGGGAGAACTGTGTCTCACGATGCAGAAAAACACACAAGTGGACATCAGGAAGCTGGGAAGCAGTGTCTGCAGAAGACAGCAGTAAATGCAGAAAATGTTTAACGCTCCGGGCCATGTGCATGGCTTCTTTGTTCAGCCTAGTGTTAGAGGTACAGCCAGGTGGAGGAGACTCAGGTGGGCCTGTCACCAGCCCTGGCAACCCCAGACTCACTTCAGGCCTCTTTAAGGTCATTTTGCAGATGATACCGTGAGTAAATGCTTGTCTTAGAGATTTTCATAAATACAGACATGTAAGAAACTAGAGATCGACACGCTCCAGAGCGGGGGCCGCAGCTGCCTGTCCGTGTGTTTCCCTCCTGTCGGGGTCTTTTGCTTTGGATTTTGTGCTCACCAAAGCCACGCAGGCACATGAGGAGTTAAGACGTGCCGTGGGCGTGTGTGTTCGCTGTTCTCTCACACGGCTATGAAGAAAACCTGAGACTGGCTAATTTATGAAGGAAAGAGGCTTAATTAACTCACAGTTCCGCAGGGCTGGGGAGGCCTCAGGAAACTCAGAATCATGGCAGAAGGGGAAGCAAGCAAGGCACCTTCTTCACAAGGCGGCAGGAAGGAGACACGCAAGCAGGGGAAATGCCAGGCGCTTGTAAAACCAGCAGATCTCGTGAGAACTCACTCACCATCACGAGAACTGCATGGGGGAGGCGGCTCCCATCCATCCAGTTGCTTCCCACCGGTTTCCTCCCACGACGCGTGGGGCTTGTGGGAACTACAGTTCAAGATGAGATTTGGGTGGGGACACGGCCAGACCAGATCAGGGTGTGAGTAACCTCAGGAGTAATGCCTCCCACCTCCCAGAAGCACCCTCTTGCCCTTCTCAAGGCCAAACCAGGTGGCCACTTTGGAACAGGTTTAGGGCTGCTGACCTTACCTGTTGACCAGGGAGAACGGGTCACCACGTAATGTCTGCCCTCCCTGCTGCACACCTGCGCTTCCCACTCATACCCGTCAGAGTGGCTTTCACGAGTTGGATCTGCCTCTGCTGTTGATGGGGTGACGATAGACACCTTGCTCACTGCTGAACCACACAGGATCGTGTGACTTGCTTTTCCTACCTGGCTTTTGTTTTCCCTGGAGTCGTTGATTGTTTTTCTTTTTGATCACTTGTCACTAGTGTCTCTCCTCCTTCGCTCAGGTATTCTTCTGGGTTTCAGTCTCGGGGCTGCTCTCCATGGGCCTCCCACCATTGGCCAAATTCCTTTGGCTTCTCTTGGGTTGGGTCTTGGATCTTCTCCTGGGATTTGCTCCCTTGGTTTGGGGAGGGAGGCGCATCATGTTATGGCCTCCTGAGAACAGGTGTTTGGGATGTGCCCCTTTAAACAGAATTCCCACACTCCTCTCATCTGACTGCCCGCATGTTAACGCCACCTCATTTGCTGTCCCCTCCCCTCTTCTGTGGACACGTTACTTTTGCCCTGACAATTTGAGAATGAGTTGTAGACTTGGTGCCCCTTTACTCCCAAATACTTGAGCGTGACTTTGCGGCCAGCAAGGACATAATACTGTACAGAGATTGAAATGGGGGAGCTGATGTGACAGCAGCACGGCCGTCTGCTCCGACTCACTCTGACTTCCCCGTTGTCCCGGTAATGGCCTTTGTAGAACATCATTCAGGATTATTGGAAGGACCCCGGGACCATGTCTGTTGAGTCTCTCCTGGTTGAGAACCACTCGTCCATCTCCGTTATCTTTGATGACTGGCAGTTTTCGGAGAATGCCAGCCAGTCATCGAGTGCCTTTGGTTTGGGTACAGGGTACGTTTTCCTAACTTGCGGGTCTGAAAGTGCGTCCATTCTCCCTTCACTCCTGGTTGGGGTTTCGGCTGACAATCTCTGTGCAGAAGTCTCCCTCAGGATCAGACCATAGCCCTTCTGGAAGCCTCCGTGGTGAGTTCATCTCTCCTCCAGAGCCTCCCTCAGGCCAGGCCATCGCCCCCCCCCCCCCCCGAGGTCTCCGTTGGGACTGGGTCCTTGCCCCTCAGAGGGTGTCCCTTGGTATGGAGCACAGCTCCTCCGGAAGTCTCCTTGGGATCGTCACCCCCTGCGGGCCCACGTAGGAGGCTCCATGCCGCCGGAATTCACTGTCCTTCACGTGGAACCTGCTTTTCTCTCCTGTCATGTTTAGGATCTTTCTTTGTCCCTGGTCTTTTTGGCAGACTGGTCACCTGAGAGCCCTTCCGACGGGGAAATGCGTCCTTCAGCTCTGATTGAAGGATTTGGGGGTGATTTCCTCGCTGCTCCTATCTCTGCGTCTCCTGGAGGGCCGCGCTGGTCCACTCCTCTCTTCGTGATCTTTGTTTTCTCCTTGGTCGATCTGTCCTGCTTTCTGGGACTCTTCTTCAACTTCATGTTCTGCTCCTCTGTTGAGTTGTGTTGTGGCTAACAGGCTTTCACCTCCAGAGCTCTTCCCTCTGTTGTTTCTAACCAGCATCGTCTTTTGTGAGGCTCCGGTAACCTGCATCACTGCACCCGCTGTCTTCGTGAGGATGTTAATGATAGGTTTTGTTGGATTTTTTTAAAAAAATTTCAGGCCAGACGCGATGGTTCACGTCTGTAATGAGCACTTGGGGAGGCCGAGGCGGGCGGATCACTTGAACCTAGGAGTTCGAGACCAGCCTGGGCAACACAGGGAGACCCTGTCTCTACCAAAAAAAAAAAAAAAAAGCATTTAGCCAGGCATGGTGGCACATGCCTGTATTCTCAGCTACTCGGGAGGCTGAGGTAGGAGGATCACTTGAGCCTGGGAGGTGGAGGTTGCAGGGAGCCAAGATCACGCCACTGTGTTCCAGCGTGGGTGACAGAGCAAGACCCTGTCTCAGAAGAAAAGCAAATAGAAAAAAAGGTTCCGTCTTGCGTAACCTTCGTCTCTGGATTTTGGCTTCTGTGGCTGGTTTTGGCCTTTGTCTTTGGCACTGTTGTGGCTTCTGGGGATTGGAGGCCGGAGCGCCGCCTGCTGTGCTCAGGCAGGCGTGTGTTCGGTCTGTGGTTTGCTCTGAGGTGCACATTCCCTTCAGTGCCAAGTGTCTTTTCTCCAGGCTGGTCACTTTCCTAGAGACGCCCCCCTCATCCAGTCCCATCTCCTACCGGCAGATCCTGGGCGACCCTGAAAGGTGCCGGAATCTTAACATTCCTGAGCCTTGTGGGGCTTCGCAGCACAGTGTGGCTCAGGCCAGGCGCCCTGGGGCACTGATTTGCTTGTCACTGGTCCATGTGCTCTTCAGCTTCAAACTCCCGTGGCTGCCGTCTTGTGCCCTCCCCTTTCTGTCCGTAGAAGGCTGTACCTGTTCCATTCTCAGTTGCCGGCCGGGGCCTGGGGCTTGGGGCGTCCAGTCTGCCACCTTTCGTTCCACCTGTCCTGCCCTTTTTGAAATAAGTATGTGTGTAACATACGTGACAAAGTTCTCTGTATCCGGTTTTTAAAAAACGCACACCAGTACTGTGTTTTGTCGTGCGTGCATAAACTCCGCGGCACTGCCCTGGCCAGTGCACAACCGCGGGGCTCTGTTTAATGAAGTCGGCGGCTTGTGCCCCCCGGCCCATCCCAGCCCCGTGCTGGGAGTGATGCTGAAATGCCGTGTCTAGTTCGTGTCTCTGGAGACAATCTCTGCCTGGGGGTTAGGAGTCGAGAAGGGGAAGCACTGAAAGGGAAAGCAAGAAAGCCCATAGTTGTCCCCTTCCTTCAGTTCATCTAGAGGCAGAGCCATCTGGAATGCCAGCGCCTGGCAGGTGGGCTCACCCTCACCTGCCCACAGGTAAGCCTGGCCCGCAGCGCCCCCTGGCGGCGCCCCCATCTCAGGATGGCTCCTCGGCCCCATTGGGCTCAGCTGAGGGCAGGACACCTTGTCCCCAGCAGGGAGAAAAGTGGTAAAGAGTGGAAAGGGGGAAGGTATAACTTAAGGAAAAAATAGAGCAGGATAAACCAACCCTGAAGTTGTGGAGACGGGCGGAGGAGGAAGCTGAGTCGAGGGCAGTCACTTAGCTGGGGCTGTGGGTCCGGGCTCTGCTCTGCTAGGTGGCCTGGCTGGGCTCTCTCCGCCCTGGACTCCAGAGTCTCTGCCTGTGGATGGGTTTGGGCCCCAAGGTCAGACTGCAGTTAAAGGGGCCACGTTGCAGGGTGGAGGCACAGCTGGGTGGCCCCAGGTCCCCAGGCAGGCAGGTGAGCTCCTCCTCCCCTTGCCCTAGGGGTCCCCTGCTCCAGGGCCTGTTGAGCTCCTGCTGGGAGCAGCCTCATAGGGCTGAGATGACCCAGCACGCTGTGGTGGAGCGAAAAGGCACGGCTTTTTCTTGGGGTGCTAGCCTCTGAGCAAAGGCCTTTTTATGGAAAGCAGCAGGTGTGGTGGGCTCAGTCCTGTGCTTCCCTGCAGGTGGAGGCGGCCGGTCACAGGGCGGGTGTCCGCTCTCTTCAGTCTCCTCCCATGCCCCTCCCTCCTCTTTCACCTCCTGTTGGGTCTCCATGGACCACCCAGTGCTGCCCCCAGGTGGACATCTTGGAAGAGCCGGCTCTTTTGTGCCTGCTCCCCATGGCCCGTGGGCATCCTGTGTGGTGTCTGCAGGATGCCGCCTGGCCCCAGTCCCTATTCCTCTGCTGCCACCCACCCCTCCCCACTTCTACCAACCACGAGACTCAGCACATCCTGAGCACGTGCAGGTGTGTGGACATAAGGCCTTGGACCGCTTGATTTGGGAGTGCTCCAGTACCCCCCTGGGGCCACACGAGCACGTTCAGGAGGCCCTTTGGGAAGGAAACCTGGGGCATCTGTGGGCCCAGCCCCCTGCTGCTCAGGTGCAGCCAGGCACACGGGTCACCAGGTCACAGACAGGCTGAGCCCCTGCATCTGACAGGTTCCTGGCAGTGCCCATCTTGAACGTGGAGCGTGCTTGGCGGAGTGTGTGCCTGGCTGTCCCTGAACCAGAAGCCTCCATTTTGCCGGTTCTAGGAGCACGTGGTGCCTGCACAGAGACCCCGGCCCAGCTCTGGGAGGCCCACATCTGGCCGTTCACCTGAGTCACTTGAGACTGGTTTAATCTGGGTTTGGAGTCATGACCCTGTCTGTACACACACACTTTATGTGTAAGATACAGAAGGTTCAAGACAGGACCGGCCTTCCCTGTGTGGCCTGTGGCCCATCCTGCTGTTCTGCTGCATTTCAGCACCCCAGGGGTGAGGGCTGCGCGTCGCCAGCCCCAGGTCCAGGTCATGCCCGGTTCCGCAGTGTCACCCACCTTTTCTGCCTCCCCGCCGGCCTGTGTTGTGTGTGGTTTCTTCTATCCTTGGTGCTGTCCCTGCCCCTCCCAGACCCTTTCCTTCCCTCCCGCACCCCGGTTGGTGGCAGCCCCTGCAGGAAGTCTTGATGCCACCCACCTAGGAGTGCCCTGGACCCCTGCTGATCCTGAGGGGGGCAGCTACCTGTGTCCCACCCTGTGTGGTTGTGATTTGAGGCTGTCCCCTCCAGCTGGGGGCTCCAGGGCCTCTTGTGGGGTGCCCACGGGGTCCTGACATCCTTGCTGTCGACTTGGCTGATCCTTGCTGCACAGATGCTCTGCCGTCAAGGGCCCTGGAAGCTGGAGGGTCCTTCAGGGTGGGGGCTGCTAGAGACACAGGGCCTCCATGTTTTCATCTGTGGGCTGAGATGGCCCTGCCGCTTACGGGTGAAGTCCTTAGCACAGGGATGTGTGAGTGTTTGGTCTGTGGTGGCTGAGGCCATGCATGTAACGACAGCTTCATACACAGAACGGGCGTAGCATCCCAAATCTGGAAATTTGAAGTGCTCCAAAATCTAGAACTTTTTGAGTGCCAACATGAGGCTCAAAGGAAATGCTCATTGGAGCATTTTGGATTTCAGATTTTCAGATTAGGGATGCCAAACCGGTGGGTCTAAAACAGATATCTCCAAATCTGGAAAAATCTGAAATGTGACACGTTTCACGTAAGGGCCACTCAACCTATATGAAAACTAGATGCGTGGCGGTGGCGGTTCTTCCCGAGGGCCAGCGGCAGCCCCGCGTCGGCAGCGCCTGCTCACGCTCTCTCCGCAGATGCTGGACGAGAACCACCACCTGATCCAGTGCATCCTGGAGTACCAGAGCAAGGGCAAGACAGCCGAGTGCACGCAGTGAGTGCCCGCCCGCCATCCATGGGAACACTTTGGGGGGTCATGCAGACTCTAAGCATGGAGGCCAGATATATCCCGAGAGCCCCCCAGCATGGAGGCCAGATATGTCCCGAGAGTCCCCCAGTGCGGAGGCCAGATATGTCCCAAGAGTCCCCAGCACAGCTGCGAAGCGTTGCTGCCAGAACTGGGGTAGTTCCGAGGGAGGCGGGAGGAAAGAGCAGTGTGGGGAGGCCTGGGCCAGCCTCTGTGGGCAGCTCTGCAGCCAACAGCCAGTGAGCCAGGAGACAGCACCTCCTCCAGGTGGGACCTCCTGTGACCCTATGACCCTAGGGCCTGACACAGAGGAGGGGTGCATGGCCAGTCTGCCACCCTCCAAGTGGCTGTCCAAGTGGCCATCAGACTGACCTGGAGGTGGGAAGTAGGTGAATGGCCTCAGACACCCCTGGGTGTGAGTGGGGTGAGGGGACTGGGGCCCCACTGGTGCGAGGTGTACGAGGGGCCTTCCCTGGCAGAACTGTGCTTCCCCATTTCTTTCCAGGACTTTCTCAGGGTCGCTGGCTCTATGGAGTCCGCCCACTGCCTGGTTCAGCTGGACAAGAGCTCTGTCTCTCTGTCACCTTCAGGCCCCTGCCTCCTCGTGGCCGCCCCCATTTCCATTCTCTGAACAGACCAGTGCCAGCTCCCATGTAGCTGCTACCTTAGAGTCTTTGCATAGTTTTTGGCATGGGATGGGAGCCTGCTCAGGGTTTGGGGTGGAGGCTGCCCTGCCGTCCCCACCTAGACCCCAGCGCCCTGCCACCTGCCTGTGTCCAGCTGGGCAACCAGCTGGCATGTCCCTGGGTGTCCTCTGGGGTCCGTGTCCTCATGGGGTTTGGCTGGTTGTCAGACTGTGTTGTTCACACTTCACTTCTGCCTTGGATCCACTTGGGGACTCCGTGGTCCCGTCCTCCTGCCTCATGCATGCCCCCTCTCCTGCAGGTACCAGCAAATCCTGCACCGGAACCTGGTATACCTGGCCACGATTGCAGACTCCAACCAGAACATGCAGTCCCTGCTTCCCGCCGTGAGTACCCGCTGAGGGTGGCCCCTTTCCCCAGCAAGGGCTCCGACACTGCTCCCCGTGAGTACCCGCTGAGGGTGGCCCCTTCCCCAGCAAGGGCTCCGACACTGCTCCCCGTGAGTACCCGCTGAGGGTGGTCCCCTTACCCAGCAAGGACTCCGACACTGCCTAAAATCGGGAGTTGTGGGCATGTCACCTCAGGTAACAAAGATGACTCAGAGAAACCAAAAATACCACTAGAGTCACCAGAAATGGGAGTGTGGGCGGTGCTGACCAACCCTTCCTGACAGACTGAGGGTAACGACAGCATCTGAGGTGGCCGGGTTGGAACTGTGGTTCAGCCTCTTGATGTATTGAAGGGAGGGAAGCCCCGGAAGAACCACTGTAGGAACAGCCGCGGCTCTTGGGTCGGGGGTGGGGAGAGATGGGGTGGGGGCCCTGCATCTCCCTGGAACCTCTCCGGGTGCTTTGAGCAGTTGTGAACCATGCACATGCGCTGCTGTGGGTGAAAACAGAACTTAAAAGAAAACATGCCCAGCACAGTAAATTCTCCCAATGATAGTTCAAATATTTTATTTTGTTTGATTTTTTAAAATGCATTTTTCCAAAATTAAATTGTCGCTGGGAGCGCCGTGTCTCCTAGTGACCCTTAGTCCTCGGCAAGTGATGACGTAAATGCCAGGATGCGTTTCATGAGTAAAAACGTTAAACCCACCTCCATTGACCTGTCACATTGCAGTTCTTCACCGTGCAGACACCCGCAGGTCCTGGTGGAAATTTCCTTTTTTTGGCCAGCTGTAGACAGCGTGTGTGCGCACACCTCCAGAGCTGCTGTTCGACCTTGATCTGGGAGAGTGCTGAGGGTCACTTCACACTCCCTTCTGTGTGGTGTGATCCCAGGTGGGCATGGGGTGGGGGGAGTGAGTGAGGGGAAGGGGCACTCGCAGCAGGAGCATGGGAAACAGGAGAGGGATCCCGCCTGTGGCAAGGCCCTCAGCTTGGAGGGGTCATGGACGGGGAGCACAGAGGCGCCGGCCAGCTGCGCCCGAGAAGGACAGGGTGCATTGAGGTGGACAGGGGAAAGGGTTCCCTGCTGTCCCAGGAGAAGGAGGTCCAGCTTTTCAAACCCAGGCATGTGTGGA
This sequence comes from Rhinopithecus bieti, assembly GCF_001698545.2. Taxonomy (NCBI): domain Eukaryota; kingdom Metazoa; phylum Chordata; class Mammalia; order Primates; family Cercopithecidae; genus Rhinopithecus; species Rhinopithecus bieti. The sequence goes on from NW_016807321.1 coordinate 220,616, forward strand.
TGAACTCGATACTCAATAGAGTTCCGAACGCTCACCCAGACGCTCACTGTGCCATCTCCATCTGGGCCTGGTGCTCTGCGGTCACCTGTGGCTGTTCTGGGCCTGGTGCTCTGCGGTCACCTGGCTGTGACGATGGCTGTTGATTACGAACATGGGCCAGGTGGCCATGACATGTGGCAGCAAATCTCAGGCGCCCTCTCATCCCTGGCCTGGCTTGTGGAGGTCGCTCTCCGTGAATTAACCGTTTTCCCTCAAAACTTCCTGTTGCCTGCAGCCGCCCACGCAGAACATGAACCTGGGCCCTGGAGCCCTGACTCAGAGTGGCTCCAGCCAGGGCCTGCACTCCCAGGGCAGCCTGAGTGACGCCATCAGCACCGGCCTGCCACCCTCCTCCCTCCTGCAGGGCCAGATTGGCAACGGTGAGTGCGGTGGGCGGGGAGGGCATTCCTGGTCACAAGGCCACCAAGGCAGCACTTGGGCAGGCAGCTGCCATGGTGGGGCACCCCACCCGTCACAGGGCTGGGCATGGGGACCCACTCTTCCTGGGGTAGCCACAGGTCAGCTGCCATCGCCCAGGCTCAGGGCCGCAGCAAGCTTGCCATGCGGCTGGGATGAGCCCTTGCTCCAGATCGCCTGCTCTTTCTGACACTGTCATATTCCATTCATTTCAAATGCAAGTTGCTGGGTTCCAGGTAGATTGTGTAATAAGAATGGAATGCTCCTGTCTTTGAATTAAGAGGCATGAGTAACATTTGGAGACTATTAATAGTAATATAACAGGCTGGGCATGGTGGCTCAGACCTTTAATCCCAACCCTTTGTAAGGCCTAAACCAGCAGATTGCTTGAGGCCAGGAGTTTGAGACCAGCCTGGGCAATATGGCAAAACCTCGTCTCTATAAAAAATAAAAATATTAGCTGGGTGTGATGGTGCCCACTCGTGGTCCAAACTGCTTAATATTTGGGAGGCCGAGGAGGGAGGGTCACTTGAGCTTGGGAGGGTGAGGCTGAAGTGAGCCGTGTTCATGCCACTGCCCTGCAGCCTGGGTGACAGAGCCGGACCCTGTCTCAGAAAATAACAAAATAACAACAAATAAACGGTGCATCCTGTACTTTGTTAGCATGTATGCTTCTCTCCTTTCTTTTTTTTTTTTTGTTTTGAGACAGAGTCTCGCTCTAGTCGGCCAGGCTAGAGTGCAATGGGCATGATCTTGGCTCTCTGCAACCTTCGCCTCCTGGGTTAAAGCATTCTCCTGCCTCAGCCTCCCGAGTAGCTGGGATTATAGGCACCTGCCACCACACCTGGCTAATTTTTTTGTATTTTTAGTAGAGACGGGCTTTCACCATGTTGTCCAGGCTGGTTTCGAACTCTTGACCTCAGGTGATCCACCCACCTCAGCCTCCCAGAGTGCTGGGATTACAGGCATGAGCCACTGCACCAGGCCACTTACTTCTTTTTTAGTCACTTAATCATTAATAGTGATGTTGATAGAATCTCTTCCCAAAATCATTTGAAGGGAAATTGGGGCGTCTTCACCTTCAGAAGTGGTGACCTGGCTCCCCAGCGCCTGACACCACTCGCTGCTCCCCCTGCCAGGGCCGAGCCATGTGTCCATGCAGCAGACAGCACCTAACACGCTGCCCACCACCTCCATGAGCATCTCGGGGCCCGGCTACAGCCACGCGGGGCCCGCCTCACAGGGCGTCCCCATGCAGGGGCAAGGCACCATCGGCAACTACGTGTCTCGGACCAACATCAACATGCAGTCCAACCCAGGTACCGCCTCTGCCTTTGCAACCCCGGGGGCCCTGGGCCTGCCTCCAAGACCCTTGACACATGCATGTTGGATATGTGGTCCCCGGGGAGCTGCCCTCTTGCTGGGTGCTGGGGGAGAGGGGCCCGTGAATCAGGGCTGGCCGCAGCCTCGGAGAGCTTCCGGAGGGACGGGCACCGGCGGGTGCACAGCCAACCCCTCCTGTCCCCCAGCTTTGCGAGGGGTTGGGGTGTTTCCCATGGAGTCTCAGGGAATGCTTCAGGGAGTGGGGGCCGCCGGCCTTGCGTCTGGACAGAGCCCTGGGCTCTCAGAGGTGGGGTAGAGCTGTTCCCCAGGGAGGGAACAGCCTGGCTAGAGGCACCTCAGTGGAGAAGACAAGGGGCCGGAAGCGCTGGGCCAGAGGCCCCAGCCTTTCTGCAGGGCCGCAGGAGCCCGAGAGTGGGGCCATCCGCCATGGTGGCCACGTGGGGTGTTGGGCAGTTGAGAAGCAGCAGGTCCCCGTCGCGTTCCACGAGCATCGGCCCCGGTCGCGTTTCGTGGGCGTCGGTCCTGGTTGAGTTTCTTGAGTGTTGGAGACACATGGACTTCAGAAGCTTAGTGCCAAAAAAGGGTGCCGAGGACCTCCTTAGGATTTTCTCACAATAACTGAATATTAAGCATTTGTTTTGGACATACTGACTCAAATAAAATGCATGATTAAAATGGATTTCACCTGTTTGTTTTTACTTTTTTGATGTGGTTACTAGAAACTTTAAGAAGTGTGGCTCGTGTCATTTCTGTTGGACGGGGCTTCGCTAGGGGCTTCTGAGCAGGGGACATGTTCGACAGGCCAACGTGAAGGGCCGCGAGGTTGCACAGGTGCTAAGGAGGGGACAGTGTGACCCCTGAGGCCAGCTCGAGGGACCAGGGAGAATAGGACTCGAGCCACAGCGCAAGTGGGATTGTCACGGGAGCTGTGTGTCCGAGGAGAGGTGGAAAGGTGGTGGTCGGCTGTGGAAGCCACTGGATCTTCCTACCCAGGGGCTCTCCCTGTTTTCTGCACGTCGGCACATTTTCAAATAGTCGGTGTGAGCAGTGGGTCTAAGCATACAGAGCGTCAGTGCAGGCCTTTCAGGGGAGGGTGACGTTCTCGTGCGGAGCACAGGAAAATAACGAGGAACCTGCCCGGGTGCAGGAGGTAGTTGCGTGTGGGAGGGAGGGAGGGAGGCTTCCCGGGGTAATGTGGGGCCTCTGTCCTGTCATGCAGTCTCCATGATGCAGCAGCAGGCGGCCACGTCGCACTACAGCTCGGCTCAGGGCGGCAGCCAGCACTACCAGGGCCAGTCGTCCATCGCCATGATGGGGCAGGGCAGCCAGGGGAGCAGCATGATGGGGCAGCGGCCTATGGCGCCCTACCGGCCCTCCCAGCAAGGTAACGCCCGGCCAGGCCAGGTCTCAGGCACAGCTGACCGCCCCAGGTGGTGAAGTGCCAGCTGTGTGTGCTTGTCTGCAGGGAGCCTGGGGGAGTAAGGCTTGGGGCCTTGGTGGGGACACTGGGGGTAAGGGCTGGGGTATGGCTCGCAGAGGGTCTCCTGTCCCCGAGGAGTCAGGGTTGGGGGCAGGGGCGGCAGTTGTCATTAAGAGTGTCACAGGCTGGGCTCATGCCTGTAGTCCCAGCACTTTGAGAGGCCGAGGTGGGCAGATCACCTGAGGCCAGGTGTTCGAGACCAACCTGGCCACATGGTGAAACCTTGTCTCTCCTAAAAATACAAAAAATAAGTTGGATATGGTGACAGCGTGGGGTGTTCTCCTGGGGTGAGTGAGGCCACTTAGCGAGGCCTTGGCTTCCCCAGCGAGCGAGGAGGTCCTCCAAGGGAGGAGGGTGCGGCCCGTACTGGTGCTGAATGTGGTTCCCCTGCAGGCTCTTCCCAGCAGTACCTGGGCCAGGAGGAGTACTATGGCGAGCAGTACAGCCACAGCCAGGGCGCCGGAGAGCCCATGGGCCAGCAGTACTACCCCGACGGTGAGCACTGGCGGTGGCCTGACCCCGCCCAGGACAGCAGAGCAGCTGCAGGGGCAAGGAGGGCAAGGAGGGTGTGGCCACTGCAGTGCGTCCCCAGTCGCTCTAGCTCAGGCCTGGGCTACAGGCAGAGCGGCCAGATGCCCTGCAGGAGCGAGGCGAGGCAGGGCACAGGGTGAGCTGGACTGGCAGTGGTGCCTGGCCTCTGCAGAGAGAAGCTGAGGCACACACCGCTGCGCTCGCCTCCACGCAGCCTCGCCTCTTCTTCTTGAAAGGATGTGGGAGTTGGAGGTGGAGAATTGCAGCCCCCAGCTGTAGATAGGTGGAAATGTTCAAGAAGAAGCCTCCCAGCTTCCCAGAGAATGCCCTGAAGGTGACGGCTCCACCTGCAGCACCCCCTCCTGCCCCTTCTCATCTCTGCATTTTACATTAGTCACCTTTCAGTCTTTCATAGCCCCAGGGCTTGTGGAGGGGATACTGAAAGTGGCTTGGCTGAGCACACTGGTTCACACCTGTCATTCTGGCACTTCGGGAGGCTGAGGCAGGAGGATCGCTTCAGCCCAGGAGGCAGAAGCTGCATTGAGCCATGATTGCGCCACTGCACTCCGGCCTTGGTGACAGAGCAAGACCCTGTCTCTAAAGTGAAAATAACAATAAAATAAAGTGGTCTTAAAGGCTTGGTTGATCCCTGGGAGGCATCCAGGCAGGGAGCTGGCCTCAGCCAGCAAGGGGCAGGTGCACAGGCAGGTGGGCACGTGGCAGCAGGGCAAGCCACCTTGCAACGAAGGCCTCGGTGAGGGTTGGACACCCCTGCCTGTGTCCTCCCAGGAGCTAGCAGTGGGGAGGAGAAGGCGGTCGGGTCACTAGCGTGGCCGTGTGGTGGGCACTGAGAGCACTGATCCTCTGCATAAATCCCCAGGTAGCTTCACAGTCGCCCCAAGAAGGAGGCATTGATGTCTGCGTTTCAGTGAGGAGGCCGAGGCTTAGGAGATTGGGGCATGGTCTCAGGGGACACGGGTCCTGCTGGCTCTGGGTGCCTCCCTGGCCCAACAGCATCTCCCCAGCCTGGGTCTCAGTTGCTTCCTCCGGGACCTGTCCAGTGCGCAGCTTCTGCTGACTGTCGCCGTCTCCGTTTCACACAGGCCACGGCGATTATGCCTACCAGCAGTCATCCTACACAGAGCAGAGCTACGACCGGTCATTCGAGGAGTCCGCACAGCACTACTACGAGGGGGGTAAGGAGAACAGCCGCGTGCTGGGCTCGAGTGTAAGCGCCACACGCAGCAGAGTTAAGAGGCTGCACCCTTAGGAGCACGCAGTGCCTGCCTCCAGTGAGTTCCCTTAAATCCCAGCCGCAGTGCCATGGGGGAGACTGTGTGTTCAGGAACTGGAGATTCAGGCTGTGTCGGGAGCCCCGCTTGCCTTATGTGTGTGTTCGTGAGACAGGAAAGGATTCAGCCGGCCATGCTGGGGTTGGGGGCACAGACTCTGTTATTGGGTCCGGCCAGGGAGCGTGGGGCCTGCGAGCCACTCTCAGGGCTTCCTCAGCCAGAGGCCAGCAGTGGCTGCGTTGGGTGTGGCCTTGCGCTTCTTCAGACACCTGCAGGCCAGGAAATACACACCTGTGGCTTGGGGCTTGCTGCCCTTCGTGGCGGTCCTGGGCAGTGCTGCGCTGGGGGCTGTGTGTCGGGTGGACTTGCCCCTTTCTGTGGTGTCTGTGTCTCCACCCTGGCTGCCCTGAAACCCCAATAGAACGTCCCGGAATGTGGAGTTGGGAAGAGGTACACACAGCCAGTTCCAACCCCACCCCGGGATAAAGGTGGCCCCCAGAGAAGAGTCGATGATCGCCTGCGGGATTGCACAACCTCGTCTGGGAGGGAAGGTGGGCCTGCAGTGCCTGGGGTGAGGTGCCTGGTGGCTGCTGACACTGACCGGCAGGCAGCAGTGGCTGAGGCCTTCCCGCTGCAGGGCTGCGATTTATCAAGAGGTAACAGTGTCAGTGAGGCTTCACCAGGTACACAAAGCAGGCGGGCTCTAAACAGCTACAGATTTCCTTGTTTGGGTTACTTCTTAAAGAATTAGATGTGTAAAAGTTTTGCTTCTGAGCTTACACATCTCAGCCTGCTGTGAAGAAATAAAACACACAAGTGTAGGCACATATAGAAACATCACTGTGTACGCTACGAGTGCCTACATTTAAATGTCAGTTACACCTTCATAAACCTGGGGGAACAAGAAGTACATGAATACGTAATGGAAGTTTAAAAGAAGAAAGCCTGGATGCAGTGACTCATACCTGTAATCCCAGCACTTTAGGAGGCCAAGGCAGGTGGATCACTTGAGGCCAGGAATTTGAGACCAGCCTGACCAACATGGCAAGACCCCATCTCTGCTAAAAAATACAAATATTAGCTGGCCGTGTGATGGTGCATGCCTGTGGTCCCAGTTACTGAGGCAGAGGTGGGAGAATCGCTTAAACCTGGGAGGCGGAAGTTGCAGTGAGCCGAGATCGCGCCACTGCACTCCAGCCTCACGACACAATAAGACACTGTCACCGAAAAAAAGAAATTGGCCGGGCGCCGTGGCTCACACCTGTAATCCCAGCACTTTGGGACGCCGAGGTGGGCGGATCACCTGAGGTCAGGAGTTTGATACCAGCTTGGCCAACATGGTGAAACCCCCTGTCTCTACTAAAAATACAAAAATTAGTTGGACACGGTAGCATGTGCCTGTAATTCCAGCTGCTCGGGAGGCTGAGGCAGAAGAATCACTTGAACCCAGGAGGTGTAGGTTGCAGTGAGTCGAGATCACGCCACTGCACTCCAGCCTGGGCAACAAAAGTGAAACTCTGTCTCAAAAAAAATAAAAGTAAATAAAGAAATGGCCAGGCATGGTGACTTATGCCTGTAATCCCAGCACTTTGGGAGGCCAATGCAGGAAGATTGCTTGAGCTCAGGAGTTTGAGGCCAGCATGGGCAACATGGCAAAACCCTGTCTCTCCTGAAAAAAAAAACAAAAAGTTAGCCGGGCGTGGTGGCGGGTACCTGTAATCCCAGCTACTCAGGAGGCTGAGGTGGGAGAATTGCTTGAAAGAGGCAGAGGTTGCAGTGAGTTGAGATTGTGCCATAGCACTGCAGCCTGGGTGACCGAGCCAGACCCTATCTCAAAAAAAACAATGCCAAGAGGCCATCTTCTGGCATATTGGCTGCAGTGGTGCCTCCATAAGCCCTGGGAGCCGGCAGGATCTCTGCCATCATGGGCCTGGCCCTGTCCCTTCCAGCTGGGGCACAGGGTTCAGCCTTGTCCATGGCGAGGCGTCCACATGCATCTGCCCAAGGCTGACACACTTTATCCCAAAAACAAACATAGGATGTGCTGCTCAGCCTTGTAATGTCTGATGTAGCTTTTTTTTTTTTTTTTTTTTTTTTTAAAGAGACAGGGTCTTGCCTTGTCACCTAGGCTGGAGTGCAGTAGCATGATCGTGGCACACTGCAGCCTTGAAATCCCAGGCTCAAGTGATCCTCCTGCTTCAGCCTCTCGAATTGCTGGGACTACAGGGAGGGCCCCCCCGGGCTTGTTTTTTTTTTTTTTTTTTTTTTTTTTTTTTGTAGAGATAAGGTCTCACCATGTTGCCCAGGCTGGTTTTGAACTCCTGGGCTCAAGTGCCATCTCATCCTCCTACAGTGGGGGGCTCCAGCTGTGCACCGTCGTGCCTGGCTGATATGTACTTCTGTAGCTTGTCGTGGGTTACATACTCTTGCTTTCCATCATTGATGAGAAATTTGCTAAAAAGCTTAGTAACCTCTTAAGAACAGAAAGAGAGACGGCGTGGTTTCCTCCTTGATTTAGAAGCATTTTATTCCATCTGCTTGTTGATTAGACTCTGACACGAGGAGTACACATGTGTAGGTGACACTTTACCATACAGCAGGTGGAACTGTGAAGTCTTGCAGGGGTGAGAGGCCTGGGGCTGCTTTGCTTTGAAGAGACTGGTGGACATGTCATAGCCACCTTCAAACACAGTTGTGGCCCATGGTGCAGTGGAGAGGCTGGGGGAGACGTTAGGAGGAATGGGTCAAAGGTACCATAAAGAACTTTCCAGGCTGGGTACAGTGGCTCCCACCTGTGATCCCAGCATCAGGCCGGGTGCGGTGGCTCCCATGTGTGATCCCAGCATTGTAGGGGCCAAGGCAGAGGATCACGTGAGCCTGAGAGGTTGAGACCAGCCTAGGCAACATAGTAAGACCCCCTCTCTACTAAAAATCAAAAACATTAGCCAGGTGTGGTAGCATGCGCCTGTTGTCCCAGCTACTTGGGAGTCTGAGGCAGGAGCATAGCTTGAGCCCGGGAGGTCGAGGCTGCAGTTAACTATGATCACACCACTGCGCTCCAGCCTTGGCAACAGAATAAAAAGAATTTTCCAACTTTGAGTCATCCCACAGCAGGATGAGTGGGACAGGCTGGTGCTGGAATTGTTCTGGTGATGGCATCAGTTAGGAGCCTGCAGAATCTGATAAAACAAGAGCGTGCTCATGTGCAGGGCACCAGTAATAGGAGGGGACCAGAGTGGAGCCGACCAAACCAGGAGGGGACAGCGGAGGCCATGGGGTCACTCGTGCTGGGCAGGAGCGTCGGGATGTGGTGCTCGGTGGGGGAGGGGCCAGGTGAGGGGTGCGAGTTCCACACTTGTATCACAGTGAGGTTTGCAGTGGCGCAGACTGGACAGAGCCCAGCCCCTCGCGACCTGGCATCTGGGCGTCATTGCCGCTAGGAGAGACCGCCCATGAGCTGCAAAAGCCAGGTATGGAGCTGGGTGTGTGGGATGTGCCTCTGTGAAAATGCAGGCAAGATGAGACTGTACCTTTGCACACACACACACTCACACCATCAGCCAATGGGCAAACACCAACACAGCCAACAGAAATGCTTATGGGTAGGAGATGGGGTTAGGGCTCAGGCAGTCCAGAGCAGGGGTGGAAGTGGCCACCTTCCCAGCACCTCTTGAAGGTATGGGTCTGTATCTGTTTACCTTTGAATCATGGAGATGTATTGGCAGCTTCAGAAGTTAAATTAAACATCACTGGGGCCGGGCACAGTGGCTCGGGCCTATCATCTCAGTGCTTTGGGAGGCTGAGGTGGGTGGATCACTTGAGGTCAGGAGTTCAAGACCAGCATGGCCAACATGGTGAAACCCCGTCTCTACCAAAAATATAAAAATTAGCGGGGCATGGTGGCACATGTCTGTAATTCCAGCTACTTGTGAGGCTGAGGGATGAGAATCACTTGAACCCAGGAGGCAGAGGTTGCAGTGAGCCAAAATGACGCAACTGCACTCTAGCCTAGGGCAGCAGAGCGAGACTCCATCTCAAAAAAGGAACATCGTTGGCTGTCACAGAAACTGAAAGGACCTCACTTCAGGGCTGTCCACACCATCCACGCCTCCTGGAGTCCCGAGCATGGCTGGCGTGTCGTGTGCATTTCTCAGGCTCTCGCCAGGTGGTGACCAGCGTGTCCCAGGAGTGGACGACAGGGTGGTGTGACCGGGGCCTGCGGGACACATCTTCCCCAGGCAGCGCTCAGGCCTCCTTGGCTGCATCCTCGTGTGGATCACTGTGTTTTTAGGTGACACGGCTTTGAGCGTCGTTCACTTGTTCCTCGTGGCCGATTGCTCCTTCTGTGCCCTGGCCTCTTGTTTCACGGATGCGCCAGGCTGCCCGGCACCTTCCCACGGATGCGCCAGGCTGCCCGGCACCTTCCCACGGATGCGCCAGGCTGCCCGGCACCTTCTCACGGGCACCTTGCAGAATGCCAGAGGGTTCTTAGAATAGAGAAAGAAAAGAGCCGGGCGCGGTGGCCCACGCCTGTAATCCCAGCACTTTGGGAGGCCGAGACGGGCGGATCACAAGGTCAGGAGATCGAGACCATCCTGGCTAACCCAGTGAAACCCCGTCTCTACTAAAAATACAAAAAAATTAGCCGGGCGTGGTAGTGGGCGCCTGCAGTCCCACCTACTCAGGAGGCTGAGGCAGGAGAATGGCATGAACCCTGGAGGTGGAGCTTGCATTGAGCCGAGATCGCTCCACTGCACTCCAGCCTGGGTGACAGCGAGACTCCGTCTCGAAAAGAAAAGAAGGAACCCTGGAGTACTTGCTGGTTATGGAAGGCCCCACATCTGCCCGCCCCGTTGCCTGGGCTCCCCGCCGGCCCTGCAGATTTCATGAAACACGTCTGAAAACAGCGAAGGCCTTTTCTACAGAAGTTGTGCCCCCTTTCCCTGTAGAGTTATCTCAGCAGCCCCCTTTCTTAGGGGATAGGGCGGCTGCTGCCAGTTCACACTGGATCACTTGAGTACCCACTGGGGTGTGAGAGCCAGGCCTGGTCCCTGTGTGCTGGGGCTGGTTGTTCTGAGCTGGTACTCACACTGCTGTTGCATACCTGCTGTGTGCCAGGGCAAAGCTGGCCCGTGTCCTACAAACTGACTCCTTTATTTATTTATTTATTTATTTATTTATTTATGAGATGGAGTCTCTATCGCCCAGGAGTGCAGTGGCTCGAGCTCCACTCACTGCAACCTCCTCCTCCTGGGTTCACACCATTCTCCTGCTTCAGCCTCCCAAGTAGCTGGGACTACAGGCGCCCACCACCACGCCTGGCTAATTTTTTGTATTTTTAGTAGAGACAGGGTTTCACCATGTTAGCCAGGATGGTCTCGATCTCCTGACCTTGTGATCCGTCTGCCTTGGCCTCCCAAAGTGCTGGGATTACAGGCGTGAGCCACCGCACCCAGCCGAAAACTGGCTCCTTTATTATGTAAAGAATAAAGTGGACTATAAAACATGAGAATATGCAGGCTGACTCTGACACCCTTGAAAACCCACCCACCATGTCTCAGACGGCTTTCGTGGGGGCAGGATAAAGGACAGTGGCCTTAAGCCTTCTCCCGTGATGGTGGCAGCTCGTTTGCTGGCTGTTACTGGAACTGCCCCTGGATTTTGAGGAAGGCGTGGAAGTTCAGGACTCAAGATATTTCCTGGATAGAGAATAACTGGAAAGGCTCAAGTAAGTTTTTCTAAAGCTCTCGCCTTAGGAGGAGTTCAGTCTGGAATAAGAGCATGTGTTAGTTTTGTCAACCCATCTAACTACAGATTGAATTACCCTGATAGGTTTTTAAGCCATTCCAATGTGCATTATCTCAATAAAGCTGTTATTTAAAAAAATACTAGATTGCAGTTTTAAAATACTTAAATTTTATAGCTTCTAAAAAAGGAAAGTTATTTCCAACCAGAAAAGTGAAGTAGAAAAATGAATTCTTTGCATGGAGCATGGTGATTTATGCCTGTGATCCCAGCACTTTGGGAGGCTGAGGCGAGGGGATCACAAGGTCAGGAGATTGAGACCATCCTGGCTAACACAGTGAAACCCCATCTCTACTAAAAATACAAAAAATTAGCCTGGCGTTGTGGCTAGGCGTTGTGGGTGTGGTGGTGGGGGCCTGTAGTCTCAGCTACTCAGGAGCCTGAGGCAGGAGAATGGCGCGAACCCGGGGGGCGGAACTTGCACTGAGCCGAGATCGCACCACTGCACTCCAGCCTGGGCGACCCAGTGAGACTGTCTCAAAAAAAAAAAGGTTATCTGGGCACACTGGCACACACTGTAGTCCTAGCTATTTGGGAGACTGAAGTGAGCGGAACACTTGAGCCAGGGAGATGGAGGCTGCAGTGAGCTCTGATTGCACCACTGCACTCCAGCCTGGGTGCCAGAAGGAGGCCCTGTCTCTGAAAAAAGAAGAAAAAAAAATTGTATGTGCAAAGACCCTATGTCCAAATAAGGTCCTGTTCACAGGCACTTGCAGTTAGGACTTCAGCGTCTCTCTGGGGAGCAGTTCGCCCTGCGGCGCTGGCGTTCATCTCTGGCTTAGTCACCGCGTTAGGCGTTTTGTTTCTTAGCTTTCCATGTGTATTTCTATAAGAAAAATGGGCCGGGCGCGGTGGCTCACGCCTGTAATCCCAGCACTTTGGGAGGCCGAGGCGAGTGGATCACGAGGTCAGGAGATCGAGACCATCCTGGCCAACACGGTGAAACCCTGTCTCTACTAAAATACAAAAAAATTAGCCGGGCGTGGTGGCGGGCGCCTGCAGTCGCAGCTACTCGGGAGGCTGAGGCAGGAGAATGGCGTGAACCCGGGAGGCGGAGCTTGCAGTGAGCTGGGATCGCACCACCGCACTCCAGCCTGGGCGACAGAACAAGACTCCATCTCAAAAAAAAAAAAAAAAAAAAAATAGGGGAAGGGGAAAAAAAAG